>NW_010307306.1:0-757 GCF_000700745.2 Antrostomus carolinensis
TAAGGAATTGGCTGGATGGTTGCACGTAAAGCATTGCAGTCAGCAGCTCAATGTCCGAGTGAAGATCGGTGACGAGTCCCTCAAGGTACAGTATTGGGGCCGGTGCTGCTTAATATCTTTGTCAGTGACATGGACAGTGGGATTGAGTGCACCCTCAGCAAGTATGGCAATGACACCAAGCTGAGTGGTGTGGTTGACACGCTGGAGGGACAGGATGCCACCCAGAGGGACCCTGACAAGCTTGAGAGGTGGGCCTGTGCTAACCTCATGAAGTTTAACAAGGCCAAATGCAAGGTCCTGCACCTGGGTCAAGGGGGGCCTGTGCTAACCTCATGAAGTTCAACAAGGCCAAATGCAAGGTGCTGCACCTGGGTTGGGGCAACCCCAAGCACAAATACAGGCTGGGCGATGAGTGGCTTGAGACCAGCTCGGAAGAGAAGGACTTGGGAGTGGGGGTGGACGAGAAACTTAACATGAGCAGACAGTGTGTGCTTGCAGGCCAGAAGGCCAACTCCATCTTGGGCTGCATCAAGAGAAGTGTGGCCAGCAGCTTGAGGGAGGTGATTCTTCCCCTCTACTCCGCTCTTGTGAGGACCCACGTGGAGTACTGCACGCATTTCTGGAGCCCCCAACACAGGAAGGACATGGACCTGTTAGAATGAGTCCAGAGGAAGCCATGAGGATGATCCGAGGGCTGGAACACCTCTCCTATGAGGACAGTCTGAGAGAGTTGGGGCTGTTCAGCCTGCAGAAGAGA
>NW_010307306.1:934-10835 GCF_000700745.2 Antrostomus carolinensis
TTCCAATACCTGAAGGGGCCTACAGGAAAGCCAGGGAGGGACTTTTTACAAGGGCAGGTAGTGATGGAAGGGGTAATGGCTTTAAGCTGTAAGAGGGTAGGTTTAGGTTAAATATTAGGAAGAAATTCTTTTCTGTGAGGGTGGTCAGACACTGGCACAGGTTGCCCAGAGAAGTTGAGGATGCCCCTTCCCTGGAAGTGTTCAAGGCAGGGTTGGATGAGGCTTTGAGCAAACTGATCTAGTGGTAGATGTCCCTGCTGATGGCAGGGGTGTTGGAACTAGATGATCTTTAAGGTCCCTTCCAACCCAAACCATTCTATGTTTCTATGATTCCACGATTCTATGAATGGTTCAGAACTTCTTTAGCTACCAGTCTTGTCACAACCTCCAATTCTCAAATCATGCAAAAGCTCCACTACTTTCACTGTTTGGAGGAAGCTCTTGACACTGGTCACGACAGCACCAGTGAAGCTCTTGGTACATGTCCACCACAGGTCAAAGATATGCTTGCTCTTTTTTCCGTAAAAGTCTGTCCCAGGTGTTGGCATATTTTAAACCTAGGAAATACCTGTTCTCAGGTAAGTTAGTAAAAACTTGCTAATTTGTTTAATGCATTTTCTAAGTCTTCTTGTTTTGAAACTCTTGGAATTGTTCCCCAGCTGTGTGAGACAGCTTAACATCAGGGATACAGAAACTGAGAGCATAAGCAGGAATATCTTCTGTTACAGGTGCTTCCTTGTTGATTCCTAATGAATTTTGCAAAAGGAGTAGAAAGTGGAGAGGCCAAGGAGATACCTAAGTTTATTTTTCTGGAAGGGGGATACTGAGAAAAGGAATCACTGGGGAGAGGAGGCTGAAAAGGTGAAAAAGGAAAAGGCAGGAAAGGTGAAGCAGGCTCATGTAATTAAATCACAGAATCACAGAATGTTGGGGATTGGAAGGGACCTCAAAAGATCATCTAGTCCAATCCCCCTGCCAAAGCAGGAACCTAAATGAAATTACACAGGAAAGTGTCCAGGTGGGTCTTGTATGTCTCCAGAGAAGGAGACTCCACAACCTCCCTGGGCAGCCTGTTCCAGTGCTCCGTCACCCTCACTGTAAAGTAGTTTCTTCTCAAGTTTAAGCGGAACCTCCTGTGTTCCAGCTCACACCCATTGCCCCTTGTCCTACCATTGGGCATCACTGAGAAGAGCCTGACTCCACCCTCATGACATTTGCCCTTAACATATTTGTAAACATTAATTAGGTCTCCCCTCAGTCTCCTCTTCTCCAAGCTAAAGAGACCCAGCTCTCTCAGCCTTTCCTGATTAACCCAATTAATCTTGGGTTTAATGATTACTGAATTCTGAAACACCTCATAAGGACAAAAAACATCTAGATCTGCTCAAAATCTCAGTTTCTTACAGAAGAACTGTAGTGCTGTTGGGACAACCTGAAAACATTTAAAAGAATACTTTATTCACTGAATCGTCAAATTAAAGAATAGTTGCTTTGTCTGAAAATCAAGATCACCTGTTAGTTTTTTTCCTTCATCATGACAAAATATACTTTGCTGTATATACAGAAATTTGCTATAATTTTTATTGATATATCAAGAAGAAAGAGTGAACATTTCAAGGAGACAAGGATTTTGAATTTTCAGTCAACTCCATGGATGAATAGTTCTTTCTATAAAAAAATTCTAATTCCTCTGGTGATTTTCCAAAATAATTTACGTAATATTTCAAATCACTTTATTATGGAGATCTCTTTTGTTTAAAACAATTGTTTCCCAATGGCTTCTATTAAATATTCTGTTAAAACAAACAACAGCTTAATCTCCTCTAAAATTCTGTTGATGAGTTAAAATTCTAATGAGTACCTTTTGGTAAATTATCATTTTGTTAATATACTATTTTTTTCTACTTAGAAATATTTAGAAACACATTTAAGCTAGATGTTGTTCATTCTTAAAACAAGGAATAATCTCAGGCAATAGACAGCTTGAAATCAAAATAGGTCATTAAAAAAGAGCAGAGAAAAACCACACATCATCATTATATAGATCAAGCAAGAAACTTATTGGGATTGGAGCCCAGACATTCTTATGAATTAGGTATCTAAACACATTTAGAGTTAGTGCTAAAAGTTCCTCTGTGTACTGCAACTGATTCAGCTTTCTATTCTGTAAATGCTTGTCTTGTTAGAAAAAGATACAAAACCAAGTTGATCTGGACTGTATAAGGGCTTTTAAAGACATTCAAAAACTAAATTTTGAAATAATAATCTTAATAGATTAATTCTCCAATGAAAAGAGCTGAAATTGACCAATTTGGCCAAATTGTCAGTTAATTTGATATATTGCAGTTGTTAGAGTCAAAAGTAGAGAATACTACATGCGTTTGTATTAATTATGTTGCCTCTATATTTGGGGGAATTATGATGAAACAGGCATACATTTCAGCATTACTAAAATCAAGTTCTCAAGATTTTTGTGGGTAATTGTCCTTCCAGCTCTAGCTCAGAATTAGTGTTGAGAGGCCTAACCTGAGCATACTCCCCTCAGCAAATTAAAGACTAGGTAACTGTCCTGCTTAATTTCCAAATTTCCAAATGCAATACAAATAATTTTAGTTTAGGTAATAATTAAAATTTACAATAAACCCTATATATATATATCTATTTTATATATAGGTTATATATAAAAATAATTCTATATAATATAAACCTTATTATATATATCTACATATCAAATAAAACCTGATTATGAGGTCACTGTAAATGAGAGCTGAATTCAAACATTTTAACATAGTTTTAAGAAAACAACTGGAAATTTTTTTACACTCAGAAAACTTGACTGATGCATTAGAACAAAAATACTACAAATTTCTATAACCAGAAAATGGAATTTTACATTTTAATTGCAATCTGTTTCTTCTGGGAAATCAGACTAAACAAGGTCCTATTCACAGTGTAAATCACATTCAGTACCAAAACTGTACAGAAAGAGAATGATTTAGACAGAGGACCTAATAGATCACATTCAAAGTCACAATAATAAGACCCAGGAACAACAGCCTTCTTATTTCAGAAGAAAGCTACTGCCAGAAACTTCAGTGCTAAGCAAAGCCTTAAAATCAGATGTTTATGAATAAATTGCTATACAAGTTCTGTGGCCTGATGTTTCATTCTGCACAATTGCAAGACATTCATGTGGTTTTGAAAAAAGTGGTCATGGAAATTTCTGAGGATGGCTTCTGAGGTTTTGTAGAATTACTTGCATCAATCTATTGTCCAAAATGTTAAATCAGTGAAGTTGTGTTAGAGATTATTTACATCTTCAAAGAAAACATAATGGTCCAAAGTTGTGATTGGTGCAACTCCAATGAATTTAATGGAGTTACATGAGGGACTGCTTTTTGTTAATCTCTGATAAAAATATTCAGTTGCATTAAATTTTAGCTCAAAAACAATAAATGGAGAAGGACAACATTATGGCTTGGAGCCTTAAGACCTGCAGGTCTTATTCTTCAAGGCCATCATGAGCCCATTTCTATGCTTGGTTCATAGAAATTAAACAAATTATCTTTGACCTATTCCCTTGGAAACAAGGGAACTCACCACTTCACGTTCCTGTTCCTTCAGTAATGATGGACTTCAGAGACTGGTCCCCACTGTGGGAAGGTGATCCAAAACATATCTGGTTCTTTTGGGAAGGAGGAGGCAGTTATTGCAGGAAGGTGAAAGAACAGCTGTCTGAATGAGACATACAGGTTTCTGAGTGCTTATATATGGTGTAGGCCCATCATTAGCATGCATAGTGATAGGAATAAATTAGTCTTGCTGTAGTGGCAACTGTTTGCTGAGAAACTTCAGCTTTTCACCAGAGCAAACACTTTGAAAATGACTCATGAAAAGTAATTCACTTTTTGTGAAACCAGGACAGGTTTTTATGCAAAATAAAGATTTTCATCCTGCAGTCAAACTTCAGAAATCTGCCCAATTGGCTGAATCACTTAGATGGTTCTTCCCACATGGAAGGCTCCAGGTTTTATGACAGAGTAGTTTGAAGATGCTCTACAGCAAGAGGTTGAGTTTGCTCTGTTAACACAACAACTAGTTGAGGTCAAACCACACACCCAACAGGGCTTGGCACCTGGAGAATCAAGTCCCAGGAAAATTCTTTCTAACTCTCATCAGATGGCAATTATACTAGGTCCAGAACTGTGAAGATTTTAAGTCACCACAAATTTTTGGTTCCCCTCCTCAACCACCACCTAATGGTTGCAGATATTAAAATGACACACTTCAATAGTAAATTCTTAAAAGAGTATACTTTATTTATTTTTAATCTGTCATGTAGACACTGACAGGACAAGACAAAATGATTGCTATGATACAAAATAGGAAACAATGAGGGTGTTTGCTAAAGCAAAACATGGTCCAGCCTTTCACATACACTTTGATCAGCCCATGGCAGGCCAAGCCTGAAACAATTACAGCAGTCCTTAGCCTTTCAGACATCCTCATTGGGTTGCCTCCCCGGTTTAAGTGGAGCAGTGATTTTTTTTAATCTTTGGTGCTTTTCTCACCATTCAGAAGCCCACCCAAGCAGAATGTAATTCATTTAGACAGGAAATATTCCATTGTGTGGGCCAGTTTACTTGGAAAGGATTGACTTGTACCTGAGTTCAAAGCATTTGGCATAGACCTATGGTACATTCTAGTCTGCAGTCATTCTTGCCTCAGACTTCTGTGTTCTGTCGAAATAAGCTACTAGAGCAAATCTTATGAAAGTTCAGTGGCTTCAAACTAACTTGGATTTGAAAGTTTCATCTGGGATCTATGAAAAAGAAACAAAGAAGAAATCTTTTAAGGGGGAAAATCTCTACACAAAAAGGCAAAATTTCATGTGATTGCTAACCCAGAAGATAAAGTTTATTTCTCCCCCTAGGCTTTAAAGTGATTTGAAGTTCAGATTCTTAACTCATTGTATAATGATGTGTATATAAGATTACACCACTTTCCCAGCAATCTCTTTCCAGATTTATTTGGTATTATAGAGTGTGGCTGTTCAGCACAGGTGGAGGAAATAATATAAACACTACCCTCACTGCTGTTTTCTGTCTTGTTTATAATATATGCGATGAAAGCACCTGTGAGCAATCTGCATCCTACCTAGATATAAGTAGGAAATTATTTTCCCATTACATTAGAATATTTGACATCACTCCCTCTAACTTCCCATCTGATACTATTTTGCATCATGTTCAGAAAAAGATCCCTTGGAACTGGAAGGTAAAAGAAAGATAAGAACAGTAAAGGATAATAGCCTTCTGCACCCCTCAATCACCCAAAACTTGTAGTATTAAATCAAGTTTCCCATGCAGTTTTCCAACAAGAAGCAAAGGAAATACTCTCAATCCCAAATCTCCGTAGGTCATATTATTTGTGGTTTTTTTCATCGATAAACATATCATGTATTCAGACATAATATTAAGAACCCAAGAGATTGAGGAAAAGTCTACAGTCTTTTGGTAGTCTCATCTACTAAGAAACAAGATAATATAGTCTTCAACAAATTTGTTTTGTTCTTATTAATTACCTGAGCTTATGAGTTTATAGATGTCTCTCAGCAACCTGAGCTGTTGTTCCTCACAGAAGTGCCCTAAATAATTCCTATTATTCATTCTAGGTTATTCTGAGTATTTTGTTAACAACTCAAAAAATGTCAGTAAAAGACCAGTGACAAAACAAGATGCACACCTTGCATTACACAGAATGAACTAACCCTTCCACATGGATCATTGAAGTTGCATGAATTCACACTAAAGATCACAATCAATGGGAGATTAGTACCAGCAAATGTTATAGAATTGCAGAGAACAAACAAGGAGCACCACTCTTTATCCTTGTTTCCAATTTCCAACATGATTTTGCAAAGTAGTTTGAAAGGAGCTGACGTCAAGTTGAAATTTGATGGCCCATGATCAAACCACAGAGCCAATACATGCTTCTTCACTGCTTTCTTGGCTGGTTGTCACCAAGCAAACACCCAACATTAGGAAGAGCAGCTGAAAGCAGAGGAAGCTGCAGCGTCCGTGACAAAAATCTGTATTTCAAGTGTTATGCAAACCCTGAAGGGCAGAAACAGGATCCTTTCTGCAAAACTGTTATAGGTCCACCAGTGGGAAATGAATTAAGAGTCTCTCTAGGGAGATACAGAAAAATGTCTAGGTTCAGACAGAGGAGATGGCTTCCTAAATTTATATGTACGTAGCTAAAAGAATTATGTAAACAATCACAATTGTGCTTGTATGGAACAGCAAACAAAAACTGTGCTGGTGTTATTATTCAAACCACTATAAAGATAGGAGGGTTCCAGTTCAAATGTGGGTTACATTGTACTAGGTTTAGACAGCTAGTAAATAACTACCTATGTCTCAAGGAGCTTATAATTCAAAGACATAAGACAGATATGTAGTGGGAAGTAGAACAGAAGCAGATGAAGTGAGTTAACAGGCTTCACACTCCAAATCCATGCCGGGTCAGAAACAGTAATTAATCTTGAGTCCAAGTGTAATGACAATGCACTCTACCACACTGTCTTTCTTATTCATACTGAAAGATGAATAGGAGAGAAATACTATGTTAGTACTTTTTTTGAATACTAACAATTATTGTAATATCAACTGGTGACAAGAAAATACATTGTGGTTCATGACTGAACTCTAATTTTTTTGCATTTCAGGAAGAGTTGTACAGTGAGAAAGTGAAGTAAATAAAACATAGTCATCTAAATCCTCCCACAATCTGGAAAACCAAACCACTATTTGCACATTTGAGACATATTTTTAAGGCCTTTGAAAGAATACTTTGTTCTTCAAAGGACCTTTCGTGGAGTACCTGATAATTTTTAATAAGAAAACATTTAGAAAATGACAACAAGACTTTGCAGTGTTGGAATTACTCAGAAGACTTGGATACAAAAATATGGACAAAACATATTGGACAAAATGTGGAATTACTCAGAAGACCTGGATACAAAAATATGGACAAAACTTGAGAGGCAGAGGGCCATGGGATCCATGCTCTACTGCCATTTAGAAATGACATTGGATTTACTGGGAGGTAATAAAAGAATGAACAACTTTTCCACTGTGTCTTGAAAAAATGGATGAGGATCAGTAATCTAGCACACACTAAAGTTTTCAAAACAGCTGACCAGCATTTTCTAGTAACACATTTAAAAAAACAAAATTGCTCTGACTAACAAAAAGTTCTTCATGGGAAATTACACTAAATAATGAGAAATATTTGTTTCCAGCTGATGCCATGCAGTTCTTGAAGGAGAACCCAGTGGAAAAATATCTTGGATTAACAGCTCCTGGATGCACAGGATATCAAACATCATCAGAGTTTTGCTTCCTGAGACATTGCTTCTGTATCTGAAGGCCTTTATCCTGATTTTGGAATATTACCCTCTATCTTTGTTTCCCAGGTCTCTTTATTTTCATTCACTTGTTACAGTTGCGTAAGAAAAATTATACTTTTGACCTACTCCTTTACTTTGTAGATTTACTCATTGTGCTTATTTAGATTCAACTACAGAGAAGGAAGTGGCTGATGTCTCCTTTCAGCAATGAGTCTCATTTCTAGGACAGACCGAAACAGTGCCTCGGTCTCCTCCTTCTCTTATATTCCCCATGCTTCACAGAATCACAGAATGGTAGGGGCCGGAAGGGACCTCAGGAGATCATCTAGTCCAAACCCCCCTGCCAAAGCAGTTTCCCTAAAAGCAGGTTTCCTACACCAGGTTACACAGGAAAGCGTCCAGGTGGGTTTTGGACATCTCCAGAGATGGAGACTCCACAACCTCTCTGGGCAGCTTATTCCAGTGTTCCATCACCCTCACAGTAAAGAAGTTTTTCCTTAAGTTTGTCTGGAACTTCTGGTGTTCCAGTTTTTGCCCATTGCCCTTTGTCCAGTCACCAGCCACCACCAAAAAGAACCTGGCCCCATCCATTTGGCCCTCACTATGCTTCCTCACATGGTGTCTTGTATTATCCCTAGCCTTTGCTCTGTTTCCAGTCTTTACACAGTCTGCATTTTTTTACATTAAAAATTTGACAAGAAAAGGAGAAAATAGTACAAATATTAAAACTGAAATGCATTGTGGTGACAGTTGTAAGTGTCTTCTCTGCATAGATACAGATTCTATTGGCTCTCTGTTCCTGTTGTCACACCCAGGAAGAACTGTACCTCAAAACTGTAGGACAAGCAGATCAGTGAATTAAGTTCCCCTGCTACTTGCCAACCAATAAGCTATAAAGATTTGTTGAAATTTAAAAGTATAATTAGATTGGGAAAGAAACATGCCAGAGGAGTCAGATGAGAGAAGATGAACAGGTAAGAGGCAAAAGTTAGCCATATTTCTCTTTCAAAGATTTTCTCTAAGGAACTAGATTGATTCCTGATTTTCTGCCTCATCAGGCAAGCTCTGGTTTGTTTTCCGTAAGTAAATATGAACACTGGATTTCTACCATGTGATTTGTAAAAGGGAAATTGTAATATTGACAGCCATTATTTCCTGTGTTGTGTTTTGATGGTGGTTTTTTGGTTTGTTTGTTTTTTTTTTTATATGCAGAACTCCAGACCAATTATTTAGAATTGATCTGCAGGGTGATCCCATAACTCTCACAACAGAAACTGAAAATGCAAGCACTACATAAAGAAAATTAAAGTTAAGCAGAAGGGAAGCACTTTCTTCAGGACACAATGTCACAAAAGGTAGAGCTAGAGTGTTAGCTTGGTCATCACTGCCCCCAGCCTGAGGGCTTAAAGTGCCAGGAAGAAAGCTGCAAATCACAGAATCACAGAATGATAGAATGGTTTGTGTTGGAAGGGACCTTAAAGTTCATTTAGTTCCAACACCCCTGCCATCAGCAGGGACACCTTCCACTAGACCAGGGTGCTCAAAGCCTCATCCAACCCTGCCTTGAACACTTCCAGGGAAGGGGCATCCTCAACTTCTCTGGGCAGCTTGTTCCAGTGTCTTACCATCCTCACAGTCAAGAATTTCTTCCTAATATCTAATCTAAACCTACCCTCTGCCAGTTTAAAGCCATTTCCCCTTGTTTGATAATTAACAACTCCCCTTGTTAAAAGTCCCTCCCCAGCTTTCTTGTAGGTCCCTTCAGGTGTTGGAAGCCTTCTTTTCTCCAGGCTGAACAGCCCCAACTCTCTCAGACTGTCCTCATAGGAGAGGTGCTCCAGTCCTCAGATCAACCTCATGGCCTCCTCTGGACTCATTCTAACAGGTCCATGTCTTTCTCATGTTTGGGGCTCTAGAACTGGACACAGTACACATGTTGGGGGCTCTAGAACTGGACACAGTACACCAGGTGGGGCCTTACAAAAGCTGAGTAGAGGGGAAGAATCACCTCCCTCAAGCTGCTGGCCACTCTTCTCTTGATTCAGCCCAAGATGGAGTTGGCCTTCTGGGCTGCAAATGCACATTGCCGGCTCATGTTCAGCTTCTCATTCACCACGACTCCCGAGTCCTCTTGAGAGTTGGTCTCAATCCACTCATCACCCAGCCTGTATTTGTGCCTGGGGTTGCCCCAACCCAGGTGCAAGACCTTGCATTTGGCCTTGTTGAACTTCATGAGGTTAGCACAGGCCCACCTCTCAAGCTTGTCAGGGTCCCTCTGGATGGCATCCCGTCCCTCCAGTGTGTCAACCACACCACTCAGCTTGATATCATCAGCAAACTTGCTGAGGGTGCACTCAATCCCACTGTCCATGTCTCCGGCAAAGATGTTGAAGAGCACCAGTCCCAATACTGACCCTTGAGGGACCACTCGTCACCAGTCTCCACTTGGACATTGTGCTGTTGACTGCTACACTTTGAGTGCAACCA
>NW_010307307.1:0-10832 GCF_000700745.2 Antrostomus carolinensis
TATATATATATAATTTTTGTATTTTAAGATTCTGTCCAACCATGTTCCCCTTCCTGAGGCTTTTTTTGGGTTTATTTATATTCCCATAATACAAAACAGCATTCCAGATTTAGACGGTGACACTTGGTTGACACGGTCAAAAGTGGATCCAGTGCAGCCTGTCTGCCAAACCAAGCCCCTCATCCATCAGCTGAAGTCCTTTTACCGCAGGGTCATGAAGGAATCACGGACTGTTTTTCATTCCTTTCTACCACTGTCCCTCCTAACTCTAGAAACCAAAACCCTCTTATGCTTGTCAGCTCCTCCTCTTCCCCACCCCCGTGAATTCAGCTCTTGGCATTCACCAGCATAAAAAGCCATGGGATTCAAAACAGAAATTCTTCAAAACAGAATTCATGGCATTAAGCAGTAAGTAGGATATTCTGATTTTATTGTACTTTACTTACTCCTACTTAGCTCTAATCCTCACTCCCTAGACAGGGGCTCACTCTCGCTGTCAGCAAAGTCGATAGGAATTTGGCTATTGACTTCAATGGAAGTGGGATCAGATCCTCACATCTGTTGCACAGGGCAAGCAATATGCAGAGCAAAAGAAAAAATAGGTGGGGAGAGGGGAAAAAAGGGAAAAAAAGAGAGAAAAACCTCAACACTGAATTGTAAACTGATAAATGAGCTTGGATAGGGATTGCAAATAACAGATGCAGGGGAGCTCGGAATCTGCAAACCCCAGGTAACCACCAATTCCTAGACCAATTCCTCCTTTCTTAAAAAGGCAATTCAAACAACTACAGGGAGAAAAAACAACAACAACAAAAACCCAAACCCCAAACCACAACAAAAAATAACCCTCCAGTCACAATTCCTAATACAAAAAGATCAGCTGGCCTCTCAGGAAAGGTTTTTCAAGAGGAGGAATCCCTCAGCTCTCCTCCCAGCCCTCCTCTCCCCGGGGGTTCGGAGCACAACTCGAGCAGACCAGTTGCAGACCAGCCAGGCACACGCGAGGAGGAGGCAGGATCCCAGCCTGCAGAAGATGGAGCCGATGGAGCGGTGTGAGAAGTCAAGTACTAGTTGCTGCTCCACAGCACAAGAAGGATCCAAAATAAACAAGACCTAGATCTGGAACGTGATCCTGCCCTGCGTCACAGCCCTGCGATAATGCACCAGGAGTCAGGATTTCTTGGCATCAACCACGCTATCAGCAATAAACAAGCCAGTTCTCTAGAGCTACGAGAGACACAAAGGGAGTTGGGGAGGGAAGGGAGGTGGGGGGGGAGGCAGAATTATCTGCATATCAGCCAAAAAACTATATAAAATGAGTATGCAAAGAAGCAACTGTCAAAACTGGGATGGGAAGAAAGGAAATGAGACACTGAAACAAATCTTATATACCTCCTACTTGCGGAGATGCCATTGCAAGAATTAGGCATCTTGGCAGAATAGCTTCTCCTTGTGATAAATGGAGGGCAGCAATAGTAGCTTACAAAGGGACTGCCCTAAGATTAAAATTCTGTACCTAAATCTCCTTAGTATCACCAAGAATTTCAAAGTCTGCTAAAGAAAAGAAATATTTAAAATAAGTAAATATATAACAATCTGGCTGGGTCTCCAAAATTCCTGAAGTCTGTTTGCTCTTTGTGCTCCATGGCAATCAGAACAGCTATGCACCCTCTCTATTTATATTCCATTTCAAGTCGTGCAGTGCATTCACTGTGCCAGAAAAATCACTTCACTTGGAAAAAGCCAGAAAGACACTGATGAAACTAGGAAGAAAAGAAGACAGGGACAATATTTTGCTACAAAAGTAAAGACAACATTTGTGTTCAGATGGGAGCTAACATAGTGCCTACAGTCTCTGATCCATCCAAGCACTTAAGCACCTGCTTAACTTTTAAGCTGAAGCAGCCCTGCGGGTTGTAGAGTATTTCAAGTCACACAGGTGCTCCAAAGCATGGCTAGATCAGTGCCCGAGTGGTGCTGGCCAAGTCACTCGCATTTATTGACTGCACATATGGCAGGAAGAGCTTTAAAGCTGCACAGCAAGTGGCTTTCAAAACCATCAGACCTGCAAAGAGAAATCAATACAATTTGCTTCTAACTACCCGGTCTTCAAGTCAGGTTTTTATTCCTGACCCACCTTCTCGCTCGCCCATTTGCCTGATCCAAGATGGCCCGGACACTCAGGTATTGGCACCAAGGAAAACCCAGGTCAGAGCAGAGGGATGTGGTGGGAACCAGAGGAGAGTGTCACATACTGCTCACTCTAACACACTGTAAAAGTCACCTCCTGCAACACACAGAAATTCTCACAGATTTAAATCCCTTATAATCCCATTTAGCAGAAACAAGGTAGAGCAGTATGCTGGTGCTTAAGACATTTTAGTCTTTAAGAAAGTACATTTTGTTTAAAAAAAAACCCACAAAAACCCACCCCTGCTTCTCTTGAAAATAACTTGAACGGAAGAAATTTTAAACCTGAGTCAAACTTCTTTGTGAAGGCATTTTTTGTTCACTGGGCTTTTTTAAGGAAGTTGCAGAGAATAAATCCTTGAATATTTTCATTCTTCCCAAATGTCATTACTTTTAGAGCGGCCCATATACATGCTACTCTAGTTCCTACATACAAATAAACATTCTGAGCTAACATTAAAACAACAACCAACTGCAGTAAGACTTACAAGAACATACAAACATTCTTCTTTCTACAAGAACATACAAACACAAGCAAAATAAAACGTATGCTGCTTCCCAAATTAAGAGCTGCTAATTGTGTTTATACCTTCTGTCCCACAGGGAAATGCTATCTGTGGTCCAGCAATCCACCTCCCCTTCTTCCCTGCAGCAAATGACCTACCAGCTAAGTACCAGCTTTATGCTCAAGTTGGTCAACTGGGTTTTTGCTTAACCCACAGGCATTTTTCCTCTTTCAAAGTTTCTATTAACTCCCTACTGATGTACCCTAAAAGAAGTTTTAAGGGCTTGGAAGCACATAAATAAAATAGACTGCTGGACCAGCACAGCCGAATGAAAGCCCTTCACCTGCAGTGGTGGTGATAAAAATTTTAGATGCAGCCGCACACATGGCCCCTCCATAGACTTGAGATAGCTGTGATTTCCAGCCATTCAGCATTCTCCTGGCCACTGAGCTGCCTTGGTTACACTGAGACAAGCATCAGGACAAGACCTGGGCTTTGGGATGGGTGTTCTGGGACTTGGTTTTCTTCTGGGTTTTTTGTTTTTTTGGTGGGTTTTTTTTTTGGCTGCAGCAAAGCCCTCTTTAGCTGCAAGGCTAAGAGAAGCTGCTAGCCTGTACGGTGATGATAAGAAACCTGGAAGAGGAGAGGGAGATGGCAAGGAAGAAAATGCAGTAGGAGGGAGAGTGACTTGGTGTAAAACCCTGAAGGAGAAAAATAAAGGTTTGCTTCAAAGCTAATGCTGTGTGCTAAACCTTCTGGCCCTCTTTGCTCTGTAAGGTGCACGCCTAACTACAGACAGGCTGTACCTGCAAGGTGGGAACTCTCCAAAGAGTGACCAGAGAGTTTGCTGCTTCACTGACAAAGCTCAAGCCACTAAAAAATGGATGAGTGCAAAACTGACCCATCCTTTGTGGTGTCACATCAACAAACCCAGCTGGAGCTGGTTATTTGTTCCTTTCTAGCACCCTACCTCTAACTTTGCACAATGAAAGTTGATAAAACCAGACACACAAAAAAAATACAACACACTTGTACTTTTTTCTTTTTCTCCTTTTTTAGTCCCCAAGTGTTTTCCACATCTGAATCAAACTCCCACTGTGAGGAAGTGTCTAACAGCAGATTCTGTTTAAAAACTTATTACAGAGGCTCAGGTCATGGCTCTTATGAAACATCCAGCAATTAACTCTTTCCATAAAGTTGATTTGTCAAAAGAACAATCCCAATACAGCTCTCTGATTCAGCCCTCACATCGGATGTTAAACTGAGAGCATTTTAGGTACTGTCTGCTCTATAGTCATGATAAATTACGCAGTGCCCAGATGCATGAACGGAATGAATATATGAGGCCATTTAAAGTATACTGGCATTAATGTAAGGGGACCCTGCATATAATCCCAAAATTTCTAATCCATTACACTTTCCACCCACGCAACAGGATTCAATTCCCCAGCCCTGAGACCAGTCGTTCAGCAGAGCATCCTCACTGCAGCCTCGCCGAGCCCTGCGCCCATTGCTCTTCACTCAGCTGCGAGTCGCAGTGGGTCAACTTTGTTCTGTTCTTGACAGTCATCCTAAACAAACCTGTACCTTGGTACTGGACTGCTTTATTCTGCCTCTTTTCAGGCTTGCTCTTTGTTGAATTTAAGGTAGTTTTCTTACCTTGCAGAGCCCCAACACATCTGAACCTCCCTGGGTAAACACAAGCTCAGGTTCAGAAGCCCTGCGGTGGGTGAAACACTGAGCAATGCTCACCATCATCATCACTACTGACAGCCGTGAGAAACAGGGGCAGAAAGGCTACCAAAGCCATTGTGTACCTTCTTCATATAGGAAAATGTTTTCCTTTGTGAAAGAGATGTCGATATACTGAGAAACATATAGATGGAAAAAGAAAGGGATGCTGATCTCAGAAATCAAACAGATATTCTTTGCATCCCTTATTACAGACATGAGGCCATTTCCACTTCAGTTCTGCTCAGGTGGGATTTCTCATACATTTCACATGCAAAAATCCCAGTGAAAGCAGGACTTGGGAAGAGACAAGAAAAAACACACCATATCCTTGTCAGCTTAAGGTCAACTTTGCTAATGCTCACTAAATATTCTCAACAAACCTGCCCCGTAGCCTCTCATGAAGTGGCAAACCCTTCCCTACCATGTCCCAGGCAGATATTCAGAGCCCCAGAGCAACACAGCATAGACCTTTTATTCCAGCTGCCCCACAACATACAGCAGGTCTTAACATACATGGCAGAAACACTGTTTGTTTGTTGTTACAGCTTGTGCATATATTTACAGAAGACAAACTAAACAACTTAAAACTATTATCAGGGGATAAATTAATTGGTAGCACTTCGGAAAGCAACATAGAAGTTAGTCATTCCGAAGCAAAAAATTGAGAAAGAAAAACCTTTCTTTGCACTGTGACTCTGCCTCATCAGCTTTAACCCCATTTCCCCAAATCACATGGTTGCCCACAGCTGCCATCAACTGGTTTCATTTCAATTCTGATTTGATTCTATGTTTTTAATTCTTCCTTTCTGATAATGGTCAAAGCTACTGGCAGAAGCAACACCAATGATAAAACCATCCCCCAAAAAAATCTAGCTTTTTACTCCAAAGACTACATTTTGACAGAGACCTCACATTTATTTAACACCTTTCAGGCAGATGGTGAATACCAAGGTGATTTACAAGTAGTGCTAATAGATCCACACACAAACAACTATCCCCATAAAAAGGGAAGAGCTATCCCATAAGCAAGTGACACCAAACCCAAGAAAGACCTATATTGCTGTTATCCATGTTAAGAATAAAGAAAACTATTTTGTTGGACCCTCACTCAGAGTAATCAGTATCAAATTTAATGTCATTTAATTGGATCCAAGTCTCTCTTCTTCCCAGTGGGAAATCACAAGAATTTCAGTCAAAAAGGCTAGTGATGTGGTGACTAATGTAAAGAAAGTCCCTCTCTCATGCATGACTACCCCAATATGTAGAAATCAAACCTCACCAAATTTATCCAAATATAAACCATACAGCACATGGTCTGCTCTGCTGAATTTGGTGAAGGAACAACTTGTCATCCTCTCCCCAACCAAACCCTACCCAGGGCATGTGCAGGGAGGGGGGAAAAGCAGGGTACCCAATGGCAACCTTGTGCTTGTGTGCTTGGAGTTATTAGGAAGAAATGGAAACATAGATGGGATTTTGGAAACATAAAATATTTAACAGGCGAGCAAAAGCTTCCTCTTTGACCAAGGCACGGATTTAACTCAACTATCAATGTCACCTCGGTTGCTGGAAGCTGGGAAAGTTGGAGTTCTTCACCCAGCTGAGGAAAGCAGCCAGACCCGGCCTGTCTTGGCCAGGGAGATCAGCCAGCCTGCCAAAGCCTTTCTTCCTCATCCTCTCAACATTTCCATACTCAAAAGAAAGCTGTAGTAACTTTTCATTGCCAGCCTTCCTTCTATGCTCATTTTTAATGTCATGATGAAAAGCCAGGCACGGAAGGCTTGGAAGATTTTTCAACTTAAAAAAAAAATGTATATACATATATATATATAGTACTTTGATTTAATTTTTAAAAATATTTCCTCCTGCATCATCTCCTTCTCCAGTCATACTTTGATACTGTCTTGCACCATCTAGCAACTTGCCCTCTACAGCACTCTCTAAGCAAAGGTCTATTTAAAGACCATTCCCAGGAGGAAAGTGCACTCAGCCCCATTTTGCATATGGGCAGGATGGGGGAGAGGGAGTTTGAGAAAAATGAAAACGGGAGGCTTTTGGCAGAGCTGGAAATAGAACCCACACCACAGTTCTCCATCACGTGCATGACCCCACGCAGCCCCCAGCCTACCTCCTACGGTGGGGTGATGCTCTGCAGAGCTGCAAAGGCCACCTCATCGCCCCACGGGGGTCCAGGCAGGATCGAGGGTCCTGACAGCGGGCAGAGCTGGGGACCTGCTAGGGCAGGCAGCACACCAGCAGCGAGGGTGACACCCAGCAGCCGTGGGATTAGTGATGACAAACGAGCCCGGTCTCAGGTCTACGTCCTGTGGAGGAGGCAGCACCGCAGCTGTCCTGGGCACGGCAGGCTGTCCCCGCTCTAGCACAACTTCCCTACCACTTGCTATTCTGGGATATTGTTCTGCTTCTGAGGCTGGGAGAAAAATAGCCTCAAGTACAGCAGTCCCATTCAGCGCCGCTTCCCCTCTCCTCCTCGCTCAGGTCACGAACGTAACATGTCAGGTCATGCAAAACGCTAATATTAGTGATAACAGGGCCATTTTTAAATTTCTAAATTAAACTAAATTTGCTAGGACAGGCAGGTCATTCACCCAAGTTATCCCTTGGTTTACTCCTTCTTTTAGCTATTGAAACGACCCACAGCAGCGTAGCCCCAGCGTGAAGCCCAGCCAGCAAAAAAAAGCAGGATGCTGATGGGAAGGAGCGACACCTTTTCATTCACCACCGCGTTCTCGGTCCCAACCCACACCCTCTTCCCGCCATGTAACTGCCCTTCCTCCCCAGCGTTTTGGGGTGGAGAGATGGCACCTTGGATAAAGCTGTTTCACAGGGGCAGGATGCAGCCAGGGGCTTGCCGTGCCCAACAGCACCTGCAGCCTCCTGGGCACAACTCCCCCGTACCCCTCATCGTGGTACCTGGACCCCTGCAGATGGGGAGAGCCATGCTGGGGCAACAGGGCCCTTATTCAGAAAGGGGGTCACTCTCTAAAAATATTCTTCTGGATAAATACTCCTGGATGACTGAGGGGAAAAAAAAAAAAAAGGAGGTAGCTAGCAGTCTGCTGCAGGTATATTTGCCCATACACTTTGATAATAACTGGTGTATGAAAAATGAAAGCAGAAAAAAGTCCCAAGTCCACAGTACGGGAGAGGAGTTCACAGTGAAAGGACAGGCCTTTCTCTCACACATGGTGTTTATTTTACTGTGGGTTATTTCATTCAACAGCTGCAAACCTAAGGTAGTCCCAGCCCTATCGCTCCTCTGATGCCACCCTACACTTGTAGTGACCGTGTGCATTTTCAGGACAACACAAAAGATGGAATTAAATCCACTGTGCACCAAGCCAAGGTGTAAGTGAATGCTCCTAAGAAGCATTTCAGGGGAGAGAAATATGAACTTCTCTACTTTAGATCTACTAAAATTAGACGCATGGGATTTCCTACACCCTGTCCCTTGGTTTTATTTTCAACTACAACTAAACTTCCCTAGTTCAAGGATGACATAGCTTAGGATTTTTTTATAAATAAGATTAATCATCTTCATTTAAAAATACTAACAGAGGAGGAACAAACTGAACTTGAACTAAGTGGTCAGTTTTGTCTCTTCCAAGACTTCAGAACAGTTATGAAAAATACACTTTCAATGAGAAACAGATTCATTGCTGGGAGGTTGAAGAGAAGGTGGATGGTGTGAGGAGTAGGTTGTTTCAAACCTTCAGGGGAAACCCTCAGCAGAAAGCCAAGAGCTGTGGCTTCACAGCAGTGGGTTTCTGGCTGAGCTGCAGCCCCCAGCACCAACTCCCGGCAGAGCCAGGGACAAGGGCTCAGGGGAGGACAGTGTGACCACAACAGCCTATATCTGGGCCAAGACAGAGCGAACCCCAGATGTTTTGGCAGACATCCCCCTCAGAGACCCTGTCCCAGCGGATACATGCACATACAGCACGCTGGGGGGTGGCTGCAGCCACTGCTGTCCTCGATGGCAGAGCAGCAGAAAGAAGAGTCTCACCCTTTTTTTCACCCTCCTCTTTCAGAGCTTGCCGCCTCACAAAGCCGTTAGTCACACTTGATTTTCCCAGTTCCTTTTGCACAAAACGCAGCATAATAACAAAATAAAACAGGGATACGGAGAACAATGAGTTCAACAGATTAACGGACAGGCACAGCCATCTTCAGCTTTTATAGCCATCAGCCCTGAAGAGCACTCCCTTCCCCGAAGCCTTTGAAATGAGCCTCAGCAGTCCTTGGACCTTGCAGGCAGCTACTGACAAACACACACCTTTCTTTCTCAACTAAATCCCAAAGATGCATCTTCTGGCCGCGCACACGTCAATCTTATAATCATTATTAAAGTTTCATTGGCACAACAATGCAAACGCTGAGCACAATGCGTTAACCTTGTGAAAATAACTGAGAGAAGCCAGGTAACAGAAAGAGCAGGGGAAAGCTTCTTCATCTCTTTCTCCCTGAAAATGGGGAGGTGGGGAGAAGCCCGCAGATCTCTCAGCAGTGCTGAGTCATCACAAAAGGGATTTCCAATCTCTCCCCTCACCCTCCAAAACCACCCACAACTTCTTGAAGACACCTTGAACGTACTGTCCTCCAACCCAACTCAGCGACTGAAATTCCTTCCCCTAAAATACAACACAATTCTGTTCTTCTATGGCATATTCTAAAAGAGGAAGGGGGAAAAAAAAAATATTACAATGTCCAGGAAAGTAGGAAAGGTTACACTCAGCAGACAAGGACTCCTATTTTCACCATAGCAACAAGCCTATTTATAATATGGCCTACCTGCATCAAAGAGCAGCCACAAGAAGCTAAATGCAAGTCTAGTGGTACATTCAAGCACTAAGATGAAGAAACAGCTCACATAAGCATGTCAATGAAACACTTCCAATTACATTACATGCACAACTATTAGCATTTACGCTGAACCTCCTTTCTTGGTTTTTTTTATTGTTGTTGTTTGGTTTGGTTTTTTACCCAAGTAAGAGTAGCAAAGGTGGGGGGTGGCATTAGGAAAGGTTCAGGTGCAGGGGAGGATCAAAAGGAGGCAAACCCAGTGACTTGGCTTTTAAAAGGGGAGGCTTCACTAAGAGGCATTACAGGAAGAGGTTGATAAATAGGACGGGAATGGGAAGTTACTCACTAATTGTCAGTTTGTTTTTAAATACAGTGGAAACTACACACGGATAACCACTGCTGCAGTCTTCAATTTACCAACACAGAGTAGATATAGAGTCTTCACATCTCAAACACCTGATAAACCTCCTAATATTTGAAAGAGAAAAATAACCAGCTATGAGAAATTATTATCAGACTAATAATTATATTCCAAAGAGTAACACTCGGGTGGGAGAACACACCTGCATCAGTCTCCAGAAGGAGTACAAAATATTCCAAGGACAGCTGTAACTCACATGGGAGGACTCAGCCGGATCACCACTCAATTCTATCATCTAGTGATACAACAAGTGGTATCCTGACTGATCTGTATGATGAACAACAAGCGGTATCCTGACTGATCTGTATGATGAACACTATTAAAAAAAAATTACACCCATCTAGTGATACAACAAGCGGTGTCCTGACTGATCTGTCTTGGTATGATGAACACTATTAAAAAAAAATTACACTAAGCTACTCTAAGAATCCCATATTCAGTCTGCAAGCGCCTGTCGGCTGCCGCTTCTTTTTAAGTACCTACATGGAAGAGTGGCTGCCCGAGTAACATCTGGCTTTTAAAAGAAGTGGAGGGAAGATCTTAAAAAATACTCTTTATCTGCAAGAGGAGTGGCAGTCATTTCACTCATTCAGGTAGGAGACTGAAGAGAATTGCTTGGTGGCTGGGAAGTGGACTAGAACAAAAAGAGTCCAACAGCCAGGGGGTACATAAAAGGAACTTAAGCCATTTATTTCTGGTGTTTAAAACATATATGGAAGCTTTTCTTAAGCAAGAACCCAAACAGGTCACAGCAGAGATTTATCACGTGGACCAGAAACAAGTAAGGCCATCTCAGATGCCCTTATCACAGAGGTGACCACCAAACCTGCCAATAGCAGTTCAGCATACTCAAAAGACCAACATATAGCAGCTGAAAATACAGTCACATATTTCTAACTCATAGTTACATGAAAAATAACACAGATAAGAACAACATGAGGGAGCTGAATTTGCAAGTGTGTTCAGGAATCAACCAATTTAATAGGAAATTTGACCTTTTTTATTATTTTTTTTTTTAAACATGAAGAAGGGGAAAGGTAAAAATGAAGAAGAAATGTCCTACTCAATCACAAAAAAAGTTCAAGATAATCCCTGCTTGAAAGAGAATGCACCAAGTATTAAACAAACACTTTACCGTGGAAACCTCTCTCCTGCTG
>NW_010307307.1:10884-45563 GCF_000700745.2 Antrostomus carolinensis
CTCATTCTATTTTGCAAAGTATTGCTTCATAACGTCTCACTTCCACTAGCCTCTCAAACTTCCATGGAAGCCAGTGGGAGGTACTGGGGAACTGGTGGCAAGAGCCAGTTGGTATGCTGTAACAGGGCTTCTCCACTGGTGAAGCACATCTAATGCTGCATGACATCAGACTGGCCAAGAGAGCCACTCCTCCTTCCCAAAGGTCCAGCAAGCACATGAACGGGATTCAGAGAGACCAAGCTAAGTGCCAGTAAATTTCAAAACTCCACATTCAGTCCATGCAATGAAATAAAGCGCAGAACTCAGGTGAGCAACCTCTGGCTGAAGCCTTGGTAGTGTATTTTTCCCATTTTTTTATGCTATGCTCCTACTTTGACTGCATGTAGGAATGAGCACCTTGAAAATCAGTTTTGGAATTAATGAAACTAAGCTCATACAAACTCTTGTGCAATTGCTAAAATCAGGCCACGTTTCCACGATGTTTATCACACGTCTGCAGTACCAGATCATCCAGCATCTAGCCAGTTAGGGTGTAGGCACTCAATTATGTTCTTGTCAAATTAACAAGAGACCATGGTATGGAGTTTATGTCTGTGGCAGGAGGCCAGCTGATACCTGATCTGGCATGAAGTCTGCCGGGACGCCAAGGCTCCAAAAGATTTTAAAAAACAGAAACTGGTAGAGAGGTTTTATACTAGTTCAATATTTTGCTTCCTGAGGCTGCAGCAACTTGGCTCCCTAAAATATGATCAGCTTATCTACTGAGCCAAAAATTCAGTTTAGCATTAACTATACAGTCATTTCCAGCTCTACACACATTAAGACAACAATATAGACCACTGATTTAAGAAAGCATACAGGGAGTTGCACTCAGATGAATACGCCGATTTCTAAATCGCAGCCTTATGTAAACACAAGCTACTTTGTGTCTAGATCACGTTTGAATGCTGTTGTTCCTACTGTACAGATGGGGAAACTGAGACAAACAGCAATTAAAGGAGATGCCTGAGGTCATGTCTTAGGTCTAGCAATCAGCAGAGGAATCTGGATTCCCAACTCCTACTTGTATTTTTTAACCACTAAACCGCGATCCTTCCCAGTTCAAGTACAGTTTCAAGTTCAAGGATTCACAAAAAAAACATGAGCAGACTTGGTTAGACACATATGCAGGCTGCGACGGTTCTCAAAACACAAGTAATCTGCTAAAAAATCTAATTGCATTTAAAAAAAAAAAAAATCACTGCAATACAGTCTTAGCTGCAGCCTGAACATTTATCCACCAGAGAAGCAAAGTAAATACAACAACAGTGACATCTAAGTACACAGGCCGATTACAGCTTTACTTTCAAAAGAGCTTTGATTGATCTTTTCTGATAGACCTGAAATAAATTAAACTAGATTGACTCACTTGAGAACGGACTGTAATCCTTTAGTCAGATCCTGGAGAACTCAAACCAAACCAGCTGTTAATTTAGGCTTTATAAGATAAAGCATGAGAAATCCAACCTGATGTACCCCAGA
Source organism: Antrostomus carolinensis (assembly GCF_000700745.2). Lineage (NCBI taxonomy): Eukaryota > Metazoa > Chordata > Aves > Caprimulgiformes > Caprimulgidae > Antrostomus > Antrostomus carolinensis. The sequence continues at coordinate 12,406 of NW_010307307.1, forward strand.
GCAATGGCTTACATCATCTCTGCAAGCAATCAACTTGCTGCTTCTTTTAGGAACTACTCAGTGCTCTCTACCATGTGGGTGCCAAACTTGTTTTCCGCCCCTCCAGCAGACTCTGCAGCCAAAGTAGGAGGAAAAAAAAAGCAAGGGACAAGAGGGTGCAGTGTAAAAGATTCAGCTGTTGACTTCCTGAAACACATTGCACAGGCTGTCCTGACATTGAGAGAGGGGAAAAAAAAACAACAAGCCAAAAACAAAAACAAAAAACCCACCCCACACCAACCCACTTACAATAACTATTTCAATGTAAACAATTGCTGGATCTCAGCTGGGAATAAACTGCCCAGATCAACACTCACACTTAGAAGGGGAGGAGGAGGGGAAGGAAGAGGAGCAATCACCCAGTTGAGGAACCAGATAGGGAGAGGCCAAGAGGGGGTCAGTTATAGCCTTGCGTGAAACAACAAAATAGGCAAAATAAAATAGGGATTTTTTTCTGCTCTCCCAACCCAATAATAAAGATACATCCATCAGTTAGTGCTGTACCATCGCTGTTCTGATGGAATTCTTGTTTGGGGGTTTTTATTTTGTTGGGTTTTAAGACTTTCAGATTTATCTCATCCTCATATGTGAGATCTACTTTGCAAAAAAAAAAAAAAAAAAAAAAATAAAACAAACCATTGTTTCCTGGAACACTTAATTTGCTGAGCATAAGGGGATCAGACTGGAAATCCAATTCAATGAATTGTGATACTTCCAAACTGGTTTTGTCTACCAAGGAAACGACAGCAATGAGGTTTCTCAGATGAAGTCAACAGAAACTGATCCTTACAATTACATCTATATATATATATATATATATGTGTGTGTGTGTGTGTGTGTGTGTGTGTATATATACATTATAAAAGGGACAGGGAACAGGCAGGAACACAGCTCTGAAATCATTCATAGAAGGCGCCTAACACAATTCAAAGAAAAGAAAAAATCAGCTTAAGAAAAGATATGACTTCTAGGCATAAATCCTATCTGAACGGAAAACACAGAGGCAACTCTTACATGAAGTTTGAATTACACGAGATAGTCACTAAACCCTTAGCAATAATACCTCCAACAAGAAGGAGGCTTACTCCTACAAGACGATGGAGTGCCCTAGCCAGGTACTTCTGGGAGGGAGCACAATGCAATCGCTGTGCTAAACACGTGAAAGCTCTTCTCCTGGAGAAAGCCACAGCTCTGCAGAATATGAAGCTGAGGATTACTCCAAGTGCCCACGGTGGCATTTGCAGCCTCCGTGTCAAGAGGACTACTCTTGAGGCAGCTTTGTAGAGCGCTGGGAGGGGAGGAAAGGAGAGAAAAGAAAAAGCATTGCAAGTATCTTGGGACTTGAGAAAATCAGATCAGCTAAAACACTAATCTGGAAGAAAACACCCAGTCAACTGGTAGTTCCAGTAAGCTTTGTTTTACTCCACTTAAATTCTTTCTTGTGGACTCCAAGCTGGAGTTCATTGATTAAGACAATAGTTGGCTCCTCCAATTACAGAAAGGGGACATGGCAGGGTCTTCCTAAGAGTCATAGTGCTGTTTTATATTCCTGTTCCTCAAGGTAACAATGCTGTGCAGAAGCATCAAGCTGCTGTTACCTGTTACCACATACAGTACCTAGATACATTTTTCTTTGTTGAGAGTACAACTGAATGGAGAAAAATACCTTTCTAGTGGCTACTGACCAGCTCCAGCAGCCCTCTTCAGTGTAGATCAGAAACTAAGTCACAGCATGGGTCTGGTCAGCAGTCTTCCACCAAGGAAATCATGGGCAAGGAAGAGGAGACTCCAGATGCCTTAAGATACTTTTGGAGACTACCCAGTAATAACAGAGGTGGCCTCGGACGCAAGCTTACACTATGTAGTTTTATCCAGGAAAACAAATAGATACAAGTAAACAGCATTGTCTCAGAGACGTCCCAGAGGTGCTGCACACTTCAAACGTGCAAGTACTCAGTCAAATTCTCAGCACTAACAGACTCCAGCTGTGTGGCAGCTTCAGGCTTTCCCAGCCCCCTGCCCTGTCCCTCACCGGCTGAAGAAAGCACCACCACCAGACAGGGCACAGGCACACGTTATTTGGCCATCAAGGAGGTGAGACCACCTTGACAACCATAAATCTCTACAGGATAAATGGAAGCGAAAGCCTATGTTCAGCTAATCTTTAACATCTAGTTCTGTCCACTTCAGCTCCTCTCAAGAATTAAAGCAACTCACTCAACGTCTTTACGTCTTGCTTTCCTCACCTGTAAAATAAAACCAGCACCACCTCAGGCTGTCCCCAGGAGAAGGCTGGCAAGCTCTTGGGACTTCAAGCAGATAAAACGTGGGAAGATGCCTGGCTCTCCATACCATCTTTTATCCACTCAGTTCTTCTTAGTTTATTCAAGCTCCAAGTATATTTAAGCTCCAACAGTTAATTTTAAAATCTCAGCTCCATTTTACATATATTAAAAAGCCAGCAAACATGAGGTATGAATGGGGGATGGAGAAGGATTGTTGAGGCAGAAATGATACATAACTTGGCTCCACTCACCGTTTTGTGTAACATCCTGCATAACTCAAGTAAGATCCAGCAAACACTCAAAGGGAAAATAATAAAAAAACAGTAGAGTAGGGAAGAGAGAGATGTCTTCATATATCTTTACTGTTTCTCTTCATCTATCCACAAACTATTCCCTTTATCACCTTGGACAAGCATCCACCACAGAGCAGAACCAACAGCTTGCAATACAGCTGCAGGACTACACAGTGTCTCCTCTCCACATCCATTCATAGACTGTGGAAGAACATCTAACAAAGCCCACACCTTGGGATAGGTTCACAAAGCCTTTTGGCCTTAAGCTAAAACAGGGTCAACTTCTAGCTTCAATTAGGAAGGGCACAACTCTCCCTAGTTCCACCCCAGAATTAGCCTGAGCTTTTTTGAGTCAAGACCCACTTCCTTGAGATTCTGGGGCTCATAGAAATAAAATAAAGTTCAATTCACCACCTCCTTAGGGGCTGAAGGCACATCCACACAGAGGTACTTTACATGATTTCTAGGGAATCTAACCTTCTGTCCAGAGACATGTATTCTTAATAGGACCTTGCTTACTGCTCAGAGAAGCAATTTGAAATAAATGAAGGAATTGCTTCATAAAAATATTCCATTTTGGTTTAATTAACTTAAGTAACAGGACTGCTGCTGTTACCTTTTTAGGAACCACATTTGTTGGCAAAGTGAGAGTTTGGAGGCAGAGTTTATAACTACGCATAAGTCTGCAATCCAGAGCGGCTGACAACGTTGTATAAGAGCAACAGATCACAAAATCATCATGAATCCTTCACACAGTACCATCCAGCAGCTGAGACATCACTGCATTATACAGATTGGCACAGGCAGTTCGTTGTGCAAGACAGGTTGCAAAAAAGTTTGATGCAAACTTTATACCCTTTTATTTTTCTAACAGCAGTGCCCAAAGGCACCACCAGAGAACAGAGTCCTTTTGTCCTAGGTACTGTACAAACAGGAGAGTGAGAAAGGCTGACCCTGCCCAAAAAACAGATGGGGAGTGAAAAAGGGAGGCACCAGAAAGGGAAACTGTTTAAATGAGAGAGCTGTGAAATGCAACATAGACGCTAAACAACACATTGCCTCTTTGAGTGGGTAACAAACTGAGAACTAGGTAACACAAAAAGCCAGTTTCCTGGATCTCCTCCCAAAAAACTGATCCAAGTCCCAGCTAAAACAACTGTCCCTGCAAAAGCATCCCAGGAACTTCCTACAACATAACTGAGTACTTCCATACACCCAACTCCAGCCTTCCCCAGCCTGGTGACTATGAAATAACAAGAGGAAACAAATGAGCTGACTTTGCTCTGCTGGAAAGTTGGGTTCCTCCCCTCATCAGGGGAATAAAACTCCCATTTCTAGTGCTGGAGGATAAAGCATCAGGTTTCAGAAATCATGGCACTTTTAGCTGCAGGACAAGCTGCCAGCAGCTGAGACATAAAAATTGCTCGTCTCAAGCTTGTGGTCAGAGTTAACATTTGGGGGTATTTCCACAGACAAACAGATAAGGAGGGAATGTTTCCCTGGCAGATTTATTAATCTGTAAATGCTGGCTGAAGACACTGAGCTGTTTGGAGTGGTGGAGTCCCAGGAAGGCAGATTAGCAGGAGAAGTGTAGATGAGGTGGCCATGGGTGCATAATGCTAATTAAATATAGTCTGCAATTTATAAAATGGGTCTGTGTATATAAAGCTACATTTCTCACCACTAATCACAAAAGATCAAGTACAATCACCTTCTACAGCGCACAGGGGGTTATACACTTATTAATTGGAACGAACCATCAGAAGGTGTTTACTGTGCCTATAAACCCTACCCTCACTCTCATGAAAGGGACGCTACGTCACCAACAGACTACGGTCCTGATGCCCACAGCGTGCAGCGAGCTGTAAAATGAAAATAACGTCTTCAAGCAGGAGAGAATTCCTTGCAAACAAAAGAAACGGGTATGCAGGAAAATAGTATAAAACTGGCAACAAATTTCCACTTCTTGCTGCCCCTAATTTCATGCCTATCAATAAGATGAATCATTCTGTTGCTCATTTTCTGTGTAGTCTTTTGTTTTCCAACCCCAGGCAGATAAATTATGTCACAGTATAGCCTCCACCACCCCAATCCATGGGCCCCAACTACACACAGGCCACCTTGATCACTCCTGCGTGTTTTCCAGAAATCACATGTCCATTCTAGACTCATCTGTGCTTTGCTGGACATAATTCAGTTGTGCCCTAGATACAGAAAGCCTCCTCTACTTTTCAGGAAGACATCAAGCCTTCTAAAAGGTGGTTATGGTCACACCACAGGTTAACCTAGAAAGCACCATTAGTTCTTTATTAAAAATCACCAGTAATGAGCCGATAGCTTTATTTCTCCATACAATATTATTACCAAGAGCTTGATGAAATTAGATGTAAAGTGAAAGACTGTCCTTCAAAAGTTAGTCTACCATTAGGAAAGATACTGCACAATGTATGAGGGGGTGGAGGGAAGTAGTGGTTGAATCAAGTACATTCGATCTGGCTTCTGCTTTCTTTTGGATGCAGAAATCTTTCATCACTACTGACTTTCCCAAGGTTATTGACGGGAGCAAAAAGAATTGCTATTTCTCAGTTTTATCATATGGCTGACAGTATTTGATGTTTCTTAAACAGTACAAGATCTTGGGAGCGTGATGCTAGGAAAAAACACATTAACTTTCACCCTCAAGAAGAGGTTTCCACTGCTCTCAAACACATGAAAACACAAGAGTTTTCATGGTTGGTAAATTTAAAAAGCACCAGTTCTTCACTTTCCAAAAATTCATTCATCAATCTTCAGCTGGGAAATTCAAGGCTCAGGATTTTATTTTTTTTCTTCAGTATGTTTTTTTTTTTTAATAGGCAATACAAAGCAAAAGCATTACTGAAAGTAATGCTCAGAATTTCTTATATTAAAAGTTAAATAATTACTTTAATTCTTTTAGTGAAATTCTTTAAAAATCATAATTATGTTCTGATTTGGTGATATATTAGACATGTACAGAATTCTGAGAGAAACAGTTCTTTCACCAATTTCAGACTCCTTAAGAGTCTTAAAGTCAGACATGTCCTTAAGTAGCTTTCCTGAAAGAGAGATGTCCAATCTCCATCCAGTTCATGTCATGGTCAAGGGGTGATATTTTATCCTACAGTAATTCTCAAGCACTTTTTCTACTTATCTAGCTTCAAGATCTAGCTAGCAATGCGACTTGTAAATAGCAAAATTAAGAACTCTAGAAGCTACACTGAACATTGCTGATAAAAACCACAAAACCAAGAACTCAATTGCAAAGTAGGCTAAAGAGCACAAACTCCGAGATAAAAAGCCACTCTCACTGTAAATAACAATGATAACAGACCCACTAAAGCAGAAATCAAAACCGTTCGTACTTTGCATGTGGTTTCTGACAGCAAACCAATTCATTTGGTTCCCCTCAATTCGCACACCAAGGCAACCAATATTTTGCATACTGATTGAAAAAAAACCAACGTAATACAGACTCCAATCACTGTCTAACCACAAAAAACATGTAGAAAAAAAAGCCAATACAGAGTATTTGTAAATACCTTCAAACATAACACTTGCAAAAAGTTGCCTTGCAATACTCCTGCTTTCTAGCCTGAACTTTTCCCCAAAAATGAAGCATTAGGTTTCCAACAAGCCTATCCCCAGCAGTACTGCCCACCTTGTATGCTTAAAACATGTTTTTCTTTTACACACTAAAATACATCATTTACCAGAAAAATCAGAAGATGAGGAAATACTAACTATGAGCAGCAAATAGAAGTTGATACTCTTGTTAGAACTATTTGCTATTCTATTCCCTGGCATGTTGTGATATTAGGGTGGTTTTTTTCTTTCGCATTTCTTGTTAGGAAAAAAAAAAAAAAACAAACCACAAAACCAACAAATAATCATAGCATCACACATTTCCAGATTGACTTTGAAGTTCACACATTATTGAGGTAAAATTCACAGCCCTGTTGCTGAGATTTGGTTATGGGCAGCTCTACAAGAGCTGAATTTCTAGCATAATAGTTCAGCACTTTTAAAAATAAACATATTCTATTCTTATAAAAATGGGAATTTAACATCTAAAAAAATACAATAGGTTGACCAGCACAGCAAGATCTGTAATCTGCTCTGAAACAGTGCTAAGAAATGGTAGAATCTGTTTAAACTCCAAGACCAACCTCAAGAACAAGTATTTTGTATGAGCACAGACTCTTACAGCATTGTAAGCACCACAAGCCAAGTCCTCAGTGGTGTCTAAGGCCCAAGCATTACGTATTCATTTTCTTGTAATTTTTGGTTAGACCATGGAGTGCTGCAGCAGGAAAAAGCTATGGTAGCAAAAAAAAAAAAAAAAAAAAAAAAAAAAAAACAACAAATCTTTATTTAGTAAAACTGCATTTTAAAAACTCAAAATATCTAGTAGGTTATAGCCCTACTGACTGGGAGTGGGATTCTCCACAAGATTGCTAGAATCAACACAATTTTTGCTCAAACTTTAAGAGGAAAGAAAAATAAATAATAAAATGTGCATGTGGTCAGGGAGAAACAAAGCCTGAAATGTGTCATGCAATCTGGCTTCTCATGGCTACCCTGTTCCAAATGCTTCTGAGAACATGAAACCACAATGCCATAATGAAAATTCTTTCATATACATAATTATTGAATACAATCAGCATCTGGGAGGAGAGAAAAGAAAGAGAAGTCCAAATACACAGCTCTCATCCTGACAAACTGTCAGCTGGCATAATCAACCAGCAGCTTCAGTTTTTACCTATGATTTCGTTAGGAAGTTAAAAGGAAAAAAAAGAGACCTTCAGTGGACAGGAATATTAAAAAAAAAAAAAAAAAAAACCACACAAAAAAACCCCCAAACCCAGTTATTTAATTTTATGCAGCTCTCATTTACTTTAACCCCACAGCTCCAAAGTCCCTCCTATCTCAAGATGGCACAATTTCCAAAATACAGAGAATATGATGTTCTGCCTCAGGCTAAATATTAAGTAAGCAGTGCTACTCCTACTTCATAGGTGGGCAAACTGAGGCAAGAAAACCAGCCTAAAGAACAAACAGGATTGTCTGTAATATTCAGAAGCCAACTCAGCCCTTTGGGTTCAACAATATCTGCATCCTTCCTCTCATTTTAAACAACACCACGTCCAAGAGGGACAGTCACAGGATATGTACGACATCCCTATAGTACACACATTCATTCTGACCTATACTCTCCAAATTAAGAGTGAATCCTATGTCAGCATCTAGGATCCAGCAGACGGTTGTCTCATTCAACAAACAGTGACCTTGTAATTAAGCATAAACTCAATGTTCCTGTGCAATACGCACACATCTCAAGACACCAAAAGGCCCTTGATTCCTCTTGTTTGCACTTCAAGTTTAAAAAAAAAAAAAATGAATAAAACAATTTTATAATTAAATAAAAGTATTAAGCAATTCTAAAGCATAGCAGCTGGCAGGTTGGTTTGGTAGACTTGAAAAAGAATGAACCACAAGGGGGAAAAAAGAAACCACACACACACACACACACACATACACATATACACACACCGAGTGGTTTACTGAGCAATCCAGACACATTCTCAAAGGCAGACATTGTGGGAGATGAAGTTACTAGGCAGGAAAAACAGTTGCTAAGTCTGAATATTTGGTTATTCTCAGAGCAGGGATTAGAAGAGGAAGTGTTGACAATGTAAGAGTAGCTACCATGAAGTCCCCAGAGCTTTAGTTGTCCCTGCTGATCCCGCAGCGAGGGGAGGGGTGAGTGATGGGGCTCACCCACAGTGACAGCGCCAGAAACGAGCTCATGTGACACTCACGGCGTGTTATACATTGTCATTTTAATACAGATTCTCCCAGGCTCTCCAGAAGGACCTACCTACACACAGACCCTCTGAATACTGGTACACCCTGTCACAGCTCACAGTGAATTATACTGCTCCTTTTACCATTACCACTCAGCTACATATAAGAAAAGGCATAAAACACCTTTTTCCCCTCACCGCTGTGTCCAAGTGATGCGATGGACACACGCATTAGACCTACGGCCTTTTAAACAACTTGCAGCTAGATCTCTTTGATCCCCTTTAAAGCAAGCCTTTCTCAACTTGTTCTCATCGAGGCTAAATGGACTTTCAGGACAAGACAGGAACAAGGTCTACCAGCCCTCCCAAAAAGGCTGATGGATCTCTCTTCGTTATGCTGAAGTGCTATTCATTCAGAATCCCAAGTACAGAAAAAAAATTGTTTTATAAGATTTTTAATAGCTTAAATCTAACAGACATGAAAATGAAATAATGCCTTCCAAAATTAATATGCTTTGATGTATAGATGACTGAAAATGAAGACCACATCTTTCCCCTGTACTTTTAAATGAAGTCTTGCAGACTCACTTATGCTATTGCAAAGACCTTTCAGGTGTACCAGAAATGAGGAACTACTGGAAAATTTCCTAAATTCTATACAGCAGCAGCTGGTTATTTCACTCCAGCTCTAGCAGCCTCTACAAATGTCACACAATTATTATCTGACCTCAAAAGCCAAACTTAGTGACCCATACCTTGGGACAGGTTCCCTTCTCCATGTTACTTGCTACCAGGAGGTGCAAGAGTAGAGCAGAGCGCTGTGACGATGAGAGGGAAGCACGTGGATACACAGCATGGCACGTACAAACAGAGGGGGACGCAAATAAGAACACTGCCTCTTTATTCACTACTTTTTGTGGAAAGGGCCTTAAATAACACAAGATTTATTTTTTTTTTTTTGTCTAAAATGAGACAGAATATGTGCATGTGGGTTAGCTTTGCTGGAATTCACTGAAGACCACAAACAACAGAGTCAAGTACGTTCATTGTTCAACCCCGCCGTCTTGCCAAAGCAATTCCTTCGCAAGATTGTTCGCTTGTATCTTCCTCGGCATTTGACAACTGCCTAGCACACACATTTTAGGTATTAAACCAGTAAATAAGCAGTGACAGCCTCTTAGGCCATTATTGTACAACTTCCGCATCCTCTGGAATATGTCAATCAATCTGCCTGCACAACGTGATGTTTAAAATAAGGAAAGCCATAGCTGGAAAACCTCTGAATGAGCACACATTAAACACATCCCACAACAGCAATCACAGCACTAAGAACAACTGCGAGGAAGAGATCAACCCCTACTCTTTGTTCACAAAAACATAATAATAATAAAAAAGAAAAGAAATAAAATCTTTCCCCTTCGCTTGCGCTTTGACGAATGCTTTAAAAAGCCTAAGAAGCTCTAGGGGGGGAAAAAAAAAAAAGATAAAAAAAATCCACAACACTTTCTGTGGCAGTCAGTAAAAAAAAATTTTTTAAAAATTTAAAAACCACACAAAAAACCCCAACAACAAGAAAATGCTGCTTTCAATTTGTATATATTTCCTTCTCAATAGGAAAGATCACTAGTTTTAAGAAAAATACTACACCTTCTTTCTGCTCCATATGTTTCTCTTATTGGTTCATTTACACTGGGCTGTTCTGGTACGAGCAGTTAGTACATCTTTTTGTCATTTTAGCCTTCCCCAGCCATTAGCGCTAACCGCTGAGACGGTACAGCTCTCCTCTGCCATCCTGCCTGAACACTGCATCTCTTTCCCCAGCCCTTCTCCCTTTGACTAATGTTCACCAACACTCATACATCATTCCCAAATTGGTCCAAATGAATTAAACACAGCTCTGCTTAACATTACGAGATTTAAATGGATTTTCCCTCTACAGGTCTGCCCCATAATTGGGTTTATCCATCTTGTTGAAGTACAGTTTACACTTGCTAACATCACGCCAATTCAAGCTACATTTTCTGCTCCAGTGGCAGGAGCGAAGCAGATTTGTCATCGGATCATAACAGGTAATTCAAACAACAATTAGTTTGATGACGGCCCGTATGTCAATGTCTGGTCCCAGTCAGTGCTGCTTGCACCCGCTGCTCTCTGTACACTAAGATGAATTGTCCTTACAATTCTTCAATTTCAATCAACAAATACTTACCGGAAAAAAAGCTGGAACTCGATTGACATAAAACCATCCCACTGCCCAGCGAGTGCCCTGGGAGGAGAGGCCCAGGACAGAGCCAGACGGTGCGGTGCGAGCTCCTCTGCCCTCCAGCTACAGCACAGCTCACAGCAAATGCTGAAGGACAGGGGATCCCACCGCATCTGCCTAAGGCACCAGCAGCGTTTTGGAAACACCTTTCACACGCACACACAAACCTCGCACCGACTCCCAGATTCAAAACACAGCAGCCTGCCAGGCAGGTGCAAGCTATCTCGGCTTTGCAGCCACGCAAACTCGAGCGGAGAGGCAAGCCCAAGGTTGTCTAGACAGATGTTAAAACAAGACTATTTTTTCTGATGGATGCCACATCCACAAACTCACCAGCATTTGCAGAGGTCATTACAAAAAGCTGAGCGCCACTGAGGATGAAGCCCTGACCTTCTCAACTTGGGCAGCCAGCACTAGAAAGCTTCAGCTTCAGATATATTAGGAGAGATAGGGGAAAACATCCACTAGTCCCAGTTTTTGGTGAAATGCTTCAGCCACTAGCTCACATAATAACGTTCAAAATGTTTGCAGGCAAAGTCATGCATTCTAGGTTCAAAAATACCAGGCATTTCTTGGAGAGCTGGTTTTGCCAATTAGGCAAGACATAATTTTCCTCTCCAAATCCATTCAAGAAAGCGTATTTCAAATTAAAAGAAACATTCTTTTCTTAGGGCCAAGTAAATCTAATCCCACATTCACATTTTTCCCTTCACAAGCATGAGGTTACCTGGGACAAGGCACTGATAATTTCAAACAGCCATATACATCAGTATCTATACTATTAACTATGATTGTGATCAATCCCTTGTCTAGTTTTCCTCTTATTGTTTCTGTTTTAGAGGAAAGAGAAAGAAAAATCACTTTTTAACAGATTTTCCATAAAATCATTTTGTCTCAAATTTTATACTCACATGCAATACTAGTTGCTGTACATCATTTAACTGAAAAATCCAGCTAGCTGGCTGAAAATGCAGGAATTCTTTAAATAATTAGAAATGATCTCCACCAAAAGAAACCAACATTTAGATAGAAGGCTTGGTTTAAAAATTAAAATGTACTTAATGAGCAACAAAGATATCAGTGACTAAAGATTTTCAAAGCCAATACCAGAACGTCATAAAAACCTCTTTAACCTAAACATTGTAAAAGAAGATGATTAAGTTCAGATCAAAAAGTAGTTAAAGTAATGGTATATAAAATATTCTCCTTCTAGAGGGGAAATTATGATAGAAAGCAGAAGCACTAAAATCTTACTGGAACTTGGAAAACATCATTCTGTTTCTCTACACTAAAATTTAAACTGGATACAAATACCTTGAAAAAAATTACGGTATTCTGTGCAGAGCCTCTGGTTCACATTTTCTATTCTAATATCATCACTGCCTTTTGTGTGTCATTCCCCCCCCAAAAAAAATCACAAGTACTTCTTTCATTTTCATCTTTTTTTTATTTATTTTGATGCATGGCTTATATACAGAGACAAATCAGACTCATCATGGCCTGATGCTCAGCTGAAGTAAAAATCATGAGAGAGCCATGAGGGTTTTTTGATGGGGTTTTTTTTCATAGCAGAGTTACGACAGCTCACACAATCTTTGGACAACATACATTTAGCAATTCTACATTTGTTTTTTCATCATGTTGGTGTTTCAGTATAATTCTGAACACCGGGAACTGCTCCAAGTGTCTCGGGTCACTTCTGAAAGTACAGTTGGCATCAGTCCCACAGGTCATTCCCTTGGAGGGCTTCCCAACATCTCAGGAGCACCCAATCAAAAACTGCAAACCCACTCAAAGACATCAATTCCCACACAAGCCCACCATCCAGCGATTTGTGCCTGTCAAGCTATGAAGAAAGAAAACCCAATGCCCCAAACACTCAGAAGATTAATGGGTAGAAAGAGAACACAGCGTCTCCACTGTACTCCCAGCGGTTGACCCAGGCGGGCTGGGCAGGGAAGAGGTGGCAGCAGACAAGGCTGTGGCAAGAACTGGGACACAATTTTGCAACCGTTACTCCTGTCCCACTGAAGGCTGTGGGTATGGGACAGTATGTCCAGGCCAGACCCTTATCACCCTTAATTGCAACAAGGCAAGGAAGCTACTTATATCCTTGTACAAAACGGCCACTTAATTGCATGGTGGGTTGGGGGGGGCAGGCAGCGATCTTAACAGCATGTTTATTTTTATCAAGCTGGCACGGGAACAAGCACAGGTTTGCACGGGAGAGAAGGGCAGGGGTCACAGCAGAAAAAAAGTAATAACAACTTCTAGGTTTGGGCATCACCTGGCACACCAGAGCTAGCGGATTCCAACTCTTCCAGCCAGTCATTCACAGCCAGGAAATACCCTCTCTCTCAGTCATCACTCAAAATAATAAATATTTATTTATAAATTGCATGCAGCTTGTTCCCCTAGCACAGGGCTGAGTAGAGAAATGAGAACAACGCAACCCCCTAATTGTCAGAATAACTGCGAAAGCAAACGGGCACCACCAGTCCCACACAGGCAAGCTCAAATAGTACCAGGAAAAGTCACCAGCATCCAAGAAATTATGAAGTGGAAAATTTCTCAATGCTTTAGATCTATTCTCTCTTCCAAAACAGGGAGATCTTTCCCAAGTCATAATCCCTCAAAAGAGGAGACTTCCTACTCTATCACCAAGCCGGCTCAGCTCCAGCCATGGAGCACAGGTGTCAGGTTGACGTCCTGGCATAAAAGTAGATCAGTGCTGACGGTGCCTGGGACGCAGCGCCGGTCCGGCACAGCCCAAAGTCTCCGCAGTGAGCAGCAGGAACTAAGAGGAGCACCTAATAAGTGGATTTTTTTTTTTTTCCTTTAATTTAATAAGTCTCAGCGATCACTAGCAGCCAGGGCAAAGCCTCAAAGCCAAGCAGAATAATACATCTTCAAGCTTTTGTATCCTAGCTTGTCCTGACGGCTTCCGTTGCAAATCAGTTGTCGTAGCTAGAGACTGGACTCGAGAAGCCGATTAAACAAAGCTTGCCCTGCTCCTGTCTGACGCAGCGCTCCCTCATCCAGCTCCTCATTAGCGGGCCTCACGGATATCCACTGTGACTGCTAACTCCACTGGCTGTTGAAGAGCATGCACCACGCTGGCAAGAGGCCGGATCTGAAAAAACTCAGCTTTTCTGAGCAGTCAGAGCCCTGTCCCAGAGCTGCATGGATCACTGTGCTGGAACCACTCTCCCGTGGCAGGCAAGGTCAGGCAGCCAGCGATGGGAGCACAGTTGAGGTCAGGCTGCTTGGAAAAGAGCTGAGGGCACTGGACCAGCCCAAGAGCCATCATAGCTTTGAGGTTTTGCTGGTACAGCTGTCCCCTGGCAGAGTCCCCAACAAACCAGCCTTCCAGCGCAGAGGGACTCAATTCAGAGACATGGAGAGAGCATCCATATCCCCATGCAAAGAGCTTTGGCCAAGAGCCGACCAAACAGGCACAGCGGTCATAGTAGGTTCTGCTTTCAGGGGAAAGCAGAACAGCAAAGACAAAGGCTAGGATACAATGGTTCTCTTTAAAAAATAATTTAAAAAAAAAATCCATAGGAAAACTCTCATTGGCTTCATCGGGGCCAGGATGTGACCCAAGCTTGTGGAGCCACCCTGAGGGGAAGGCAATTAGTCTCACTCAAGGGATGCCAAAAAATTTAGCAGAGCAGGAATAATCACCCTGAAATGTTCACTACTAGCAAAGCATAATGGGTTTATCATTTATTTCTCAATTAAGTGGCGCTTAAGTTGACCAGAGAGTGGATTCCTATTGTAGATTGATTAGCCAATAAAAATACATTAAAAAACAAATTGGGACTACAGGCACGGAACATCATCCCACTCCCTCTGCCAAGTGAGGTGTCCTCTTGGAAGCCCTACCTTCTCTCCAACTCTCCTAGCAGTTCAGTTCTTCTGCAAAACACTCTCACACAACAAATGAATTCCTAAGGCTACTTGTAAAATTACCGGTTGCAGCCTTGTTAAACATTCATTTGAATTTAAGACAATACATTAAAAATCACAAAGCAAGTGAGCACCTAGTGCTATGCGAGGATCAAAGCTAAATAAACAAAATAGTCCATCGATGACTTATTCCCCCAGCCATCACTCCGCATCATCCATCCCTGCTCTCTGCACTCACAAAGTCTCCCACAGATCAATAGTAAGGCTCATTGATTATAATTGGAACAGGATCACACCCCTTTCCTTCCAGGTCAAAAGGCACAATGACTACAAGCCATTAAGTGCTTTGTGGCACCACTCAATGACTGTATTTATGCCACATACGTAGTTATGATTACTCCATGGTATAATGTTCATTTATTTCAGCAACAATCTGACAAACTATATTTATGCTGCACCTTTGGCCTCCTTGCTTGAACTCTGCTCAGCAACGTCTCTCAGCTGGGACTACTTCTAACACACAAACCCTCCAAACAGCTTTCAAACTGCCAGTGTTTCTTGGATATGGTTTTGTTTAAATCTACTACAAAAGGGCATTTTCTCGCTTTCTTGCTCTTCCACCCTCCTCCCCTTCTCCTCTTCCCCCTTAAGCTGTTGGTCAAAGAAAATCAAGGATTTTAAGTTCCATTTCTTGGGTGCCCTCTGTGACCACTGCAAGCCTGAAGCACTACCAGAACTGGTCCAAGAAGCTACATTCCACCGCCCAACTGGGGAAGCCACCCATCAAACCCTGGCAAAGCACCTCAGAAACCCCACCACTCCCTACAGTCCCTCAGGAGCTTCAGGGGGGCCTGACTGACCATCTAGGAATGTCACTTTACAAAAGTGACTTTAATTACAAACATTTACATACTGCAGTCACACAACAGCCTTCCTATTGTTCCAGGATTGCTGTTTTATAGACAGCGAGCAGCAGAAATATTAATGCTACTTCTGTATTTCAGAGAAAGAAAAAAGGCACAGACACATACCTACATTTTAAATATATATATATATATATGCATGCATACACACACATACAAACCGCTCTGCTATAAACGAAAAGGCTGGTTGTCTAAAGGTGTTATAAATGCCCTTCAGAGCTCATTTAGTCTGGCCTGCATAATCTCACCAGTGATTTTGCCACTTGTAAATATTCCAAATTTATGTCAATAAAATCTTCCCAGCAACCAGACAGCCCATATATATATATATATATCTATCTCTAAGCATGGAGCCATTAACATCCGTTCGTGGTTTGTTATTCTTGTGAAACATCAGTGGGGAAAGGGAGGGAGAGGAGGGAAAGTCCAAATCATGTGTCCTCACAAAGGACATTGAACACTCAGCAAGTTGGGAAAGTGGAAGCTCACGCCCTGTCGATGAGATACAGCAGCTCCACGCCACTTTTCTTCATTTCAAAACTGAAAGCACAGCAGAGACGAGAACGTCAAGGAGCAGGGAAATAAATGTAGAAACTGATGTCGTGTCATGCTCTCATAAAAGGCCTGGATACACCTACAGAGCCTTCCTTATGACTGTCATATAAACATTACACTGGGGCTGTGTACAGGAGATTAAACGGGAGGGGAGAGAAGCTTCACGTGTGTCATGCTACCAAAGGTTATTTTAGGATCAGCTTAGAAGCTGAGTAGTGGGTGGCAGCTGATTATATTACCACGGGCATATTTAAATATCATGGGCCAAAATTCTCATCAGGATCTTTCATAAAGGGTTGTGTCTGCACTGTGACTTGAGGTTGAAACTTGCCCTGCAGAGCAGTCCATTTCCCTAGGGCTGTGGTGACCTTTCCTGGGCATGAGCCTTCCCTCAGAGCAGGATGTAGCCAGGGAACAAACACTTTGGCTTAAAGGTCCATGTTTGTTCATGAAATAATGTCAAGGAATAAACCTGAGACTCAAGCAGGTTTTTCCCAGTAAGGACCACCCCACTCCACCATGAACCATGGTGAACCATCATGAGGACACAGACTACTTAGGGACACAGCACATGCACGTATCACACAGTCCTACACAGCCACGTCACCACAGAGATGTTATCACATCAGCCAGCACCAAACCACAGTTTACCTGCCTCTGTACAGGACACAAGTCTCAGAAGAAGCTCGGCCACTACTTTTAGAGTTCCAGTTGTCAGTGGTCATACCTTGATGGCAACTCTGCAGCTGAAGGAGGGCTTTGGAGGAGTACAGCCCAGCTTACCATGGATTCAGAAAAACCCCATATGTAAGGGACTCTGTCTCTACCTATCTAAGAAATGCCTCTGTTCTTCCATATGAGCAGCAGTCTTCACAACCATGAGCCAGTAGAACAACACTACTTGGTCACAGAGTCATGTTCATGGCTTTAGGTCATCAAGCAATGCCACAAGTCCTGTCTTTAAATAGCCTCATACCAAGTGACTTGGAGGAAACCATGTGGCACATTCATATAAAGGGTGACCACTGAGCAGAACACCTAATGGCAGTGCTGTGCTCACATTCAGACAGACAGGCCCTCCCCTAAAAGAGATCCTCCCAAACCACAGGAAAACAATCAGGTATTTGATTCTGAAATGTTGCCATGACCTCAAAGCTCCAGAAAAAAAAATTATATATAAACATACATAAATAATCTATGTAGACACACACACATATGTATGCATATATATATTGCAGCTACTCATATGTTAATAAATATTATAGTATATAGATATTAATATATTATTAAGGTTATATATATATATATATGTACATTTGCATGTATAACAGGTATTAATAGTTTCCCTATCAATCTCTTCCAGATTTCTGCACCAAACCCCTGGTTCATAATCAGATCTATTTCATTATTTTCAAGGCTTACAGCACAGTTTTGCAGTGGTACTTGTATAAAATCTGCAAACATTTATTGAAGCTTTTAAAGAGACCTTTATGTTAAAAATGAACCCTTACTCTGAAAAGTAGCTAACTTGGAATAAATTTGTAGTTGTTAAGCCATCCAAAAACACTACACAAAAGTCAGTTTCACTTTAGTTCAGATCTAGTTCCTTTCCATTCGTAACTTCTCCAATATTTTGGTACCTATGACTACACTGATGGGCTCATTTGATTAAAACCAAGTATTTCTACTGCAATTCTTGGATGAACCATTCTGTTTGTCAGGCTTTGTAGGCACAGAAGTATAAATGAAATCTGAAATCTACGCCTCAGTCTGGATGGGCAATGCTCCTTCAAATTGTAAAAGCATTCAAATAACACCAGATGTTAACTGCTCCTCTGGCTTCATCATCTAATAGGACAACCCTTCTTGGCTTTTTTCAGCACAGTAGGATCATTCATCACACAGCCACATTCCCCTGGTTTTGGCCCTGAACACGAATTAGAATCAGCTAATACTGGACCTGGGTCTTTGTCGGGATCAGAGAGAACAAGATGCCAGGCAATGCCCACCTTGCACGTTCAAGGATTCCTAGTGAAGAAACTACTTTTACCACCTTAGCAGAAAGGAGTTTAGTTGCACAAAAGGGGCCTCCAGTGATCTCCAAGATGATCTACCCCATATAGCTGCTATCCAACAAATGAAAAACATATATTGTAATGAATGTATGGAACAGGCTGAATGATACAAATGCCAAAGGCAGGTACATAATGCTACTAACAGTAAGAGAACAATAGACATAGATAAAAACAGCAGAAACTAATGCCAGCTATATCAGTAAACACTGTGAGGAAAAGCAGTTTCATCTTCAGTGAGCTCAGTGTATATACACTCATTAAAAAAATAAAAAATCTTTTAAAAATTATTATCCAAGTAGAGGGAGGAAATTAAGTCTTTCACCCATAAAGTTTCATTTATCTCAACAAAATTCGCACAACTGCGAAGGCAAAAAACACCACTACAGCCACTAAAACTCACATTACTTGCCAGAAATAAGATCACCTCAACAGTTTGCAATTCAGAAGGTTAATCTACTTAAAGTTTTAGGACAAATCACTACTCATTATCTTAGTGCAACTACACTCTTTGGCAGAGGAAGGTCACACTACTCAAAGAGAAAAGTATGTATCTCCAATTGACCAAACCATGACACCTCCTTGAAAGATTATTTTTAGCCACCTTCCAGGCAGCCTCAAATCAGTGAGAAATATTTATTTCCATAACTTCAAATTAACCTTTATTAAAGAACTCTGATTGTTTCTCTAAAATAAGCCATTTCTGTAATAACTGACAGTGTTTGGAAGATAACTAGTCCTCCTCTGAGCACATGGGAACGCACAATTATGTTAGTGCATAACCAAGACAAGGAACTACCCATTTCTCTCTTGATCAAACAGTTCCATACCCGAGTCTCCTGTCGTGCTACTCAGCTGAGTTATTGTTCATTGAAAAAGAACAGCAAGTAACTTCTGAACCATTTCACAGGCAAAGGCCATTTTCTCCCCTCCTACATAAACTGAAATGCCAAATACCAAATCTATTTGTAGCAGTCAAGATTAGTTCCAACAAGCGAATCACCGAAAGGATAAACTGATCTAGACATTTATCTAACTGCTAATAATTATTCCTACTTATTAGTTTGTTGCACCCCAAATGCACAGAGTACCTAAGATAATAGAGAAAGTTTGATCCTTGCCTGAAGGAACTCCCATGAGCAGGAAAGGAACCAAGGAAAGATGAAACTGCAAGAGAAACCAATCTCAGATTACAACCACTTGTGACAGCAGGGAGTGGAGCTTGGCTTTCATTCTGCACAAATCTATTTTACTGGAATTACCCCAAAGGAAGATGACCCATTGCTAGATATTCAGGAAGTTACACAAAACTGTAACTCTCTGTATGAACATAACAGAATACCAGAATGAGACCTCCTACAGACTCTAGGACATCATCATCTTGGGTTTTACAGATGTTCTTACCATCTTAAGAGGGTTACTCTGGTGACATGAGACAGCAGGTCACCTTGGAGACTACACACACATTCAGCTTCAGAGAAAAGAAACAAACAGCCCAACTCTCTTGATTTTGCTCCTACTAAACAGGACATACCCACGTAAACGTACATCTAATGCAACCTACTGATTGTATCTGGCTGTAACTGGAGTTGGTGATTGCTGGCACCACAAACCAGCACAGTGTCCCAGTACCTCTCAGTTCCATGCAAACATTCAGGTTTAGCCATGATCACTCTGAAGGCAATCAGTGTGCAAGATCATTACCAACCAGCTTCGTGCAGCTATACCTCGAAAAGTGACTCCATGAAAGTGGTATGAGGGTGAGGTAGGGAGGAAAGAGGAGTGTTGTGTTTATTTCCTTTTAACTTTCCATTTCATATGTGTTCAGTGCCATGTCTGAACATGTTCAGACATTTCTTCCCCTCCTCACTTACCCTTCTTCCAAATGCTTGTCCTACAAATTATATCTGGGATCTGAAAATTAAGCTGATTCTTTCCTTCTCTTTCTTATGCACGCAGAGTAATAAAGAGACTTTGCAATCCAAATTCTGCACTTGGGTACACCTGCGTTAACCCCATTGTCCTCAAATTATTCCCTTAACAATGGTTGTGGGTTTGTACAGGTGTTGAACAAGCCCTGTAATTGGAATTTAACAAACAATTCCAACAGTAGAAGGGGGGGGAAGGGAAGAGTGGGGAAAAAAAAGTCAGCTCACTCCTTGTGGCATTAGCGAATGTGTTGAAGGAGCAGGAAAAACAAAAACAAATTTAAAAGGTATTTAGGCGTGTGCAGATGCTGACAGGCAACTCACGAGCCTTCCAAAAACTGCTGGTTTTCTACTTAGATCCACAAACCAGAGCAATAGCAGGTGGTTGTGTAAATGACAAGCTTTTTCTTCTCATTTGCACTCTCTTTCCAGTACACTCTTTTAGCCTCCTTCCCACTTCACCAAGTATTTTGCTTCCAAAATAAACTTCATAATCTCCCCCTTGGGATCACAAATTTAGGCCACAATCCTACAAGCCCAAATGTATGGTCCCACCTGGGCTGAGGACAATTCTTTGGAGGGCTGATATGGAGGCAAGCCCAGTGGGATTGGGGCTGGATTTGCACCACTAGCTCCAGGGAAGGGAAACACCTCCAAACCACTTACCACCGTATTAAGAAACAACCCCAATGGCAGAAGAGCAAGATGGGGCCAGGCAGAAAAGCAGGCTTGAAGGAACGCCATGCAACGAGAAGAGGACATTGGCTGCTCTGTGTCACCAACTCAACTAAACTCAAGAGCTGCCATTCTAGGCTGAGCTACATGTTACAAAGCTGTAAAATCAAATAAAAGCTTTCTGTTGCGGTCATGAGTTCCTGCTTGCAACCATGACTTAAAATCAGTTTCCTTCAGCCCTTTCTCTCAGTGTATCCCACAGCCAGGACATCAACTGTAGATGTAGTTAGGCTTTGTTGCAATGGATAACTTGGTCATCACATTCTAACAGGAAAGGTTATCTGGCTGGCAAATGAAAGAGATCAGTGACTTTATAGGGCCAGCAATTACTCCTTAGTGATGGAGAATTACTACAGAACACTCATTACTGAAGAGATGCCAGTTACTGACAAATTACCAAACTGGGAAATTAATTACCAGCTGAGAAAATAATGCACAAGGGATAGGACTGAGAAAGCCATGTTCAAGAGAGCTCCATAATTTGCAACAAGTACATTCTAATCAACAATTAGTCCTGGTACAATTAGTACCACACTGGGTACTCTTTCAGGATGGCAGACACCACAACTGGTCTGCAAACCATCAACAGTTGAGACAAAATAGCATCATCTAAAAATTGAGACATTGTTCAACCTGACCATGACATTGTCCAACGCACAGACCCAACTCTATGCTCCAACACTGCATAAGCAATTCAACACTATTGCCAGGAAAATCGTCTCCTGCCTCCTCCTTGCGCCTACAAGACAACTTCTACATGTTCAGAAAACCCTCCCATACTCATACACCACGCTCACAGACAAGGCAAGTGACCTAGAGGAACGCATGCTCCAAGGAAGTACACACAGAAGTGTGCTTTGCTGAATGGCAACAAGCATTTTTGCAATGCAAATTCCAAGACCAGTGATTTTTCCACAGCTTTTTCATGCTAGTGCCCAACCCTGTGAAAAAAAAAATATATATATATATATATGCTTTATGATTTTTGCTAAAATATAAAAAAATATAGTCAAATTCTTCATCATCATCATCCAGCGGAAAATAAGTGAGGGAGGCAGAGAAAAAAAATCAGTATACAAAACCTGCACATGACCTCCAAGTTACAACTTCCACAGCTCTAAGTATTTATTAGCTTTAAGAATGTTTCTGTAATCAGCAGCAAGACTGGTTTTCCTTTTATTTCTGGTCCATACTTTAGGAACTCCACGCTGATGGCTTGCTGATCCGAGGTGTCCGGGAGTGAAGAAATGGGGAACAAAGTAGACGTACAACACTCTCAGGGTCCCAACGCAACACCTAACCAGCCATGCCACGGGCCTTGAAGGCACCATTATACAGAGAAACACAAGACAGAGCAAAGACATCAGCCTAAAGGGCTCCTCTCTCTCTCTCTTTGCATTTAGATGTAGCTGTGAACAAAGGGGAGAAACATAACACTGACTAAATGATTAAGTAAAATAGCCAAGGTCGCTACCTCCAAGCCTTTACAAAGCAGAGATCCTATATTATTTTGAGGAGAACAAATTAAAGGCAATCACAAAGGCTAAGCAGCTAAGTAAATGGACATCAAAATGACTAACTTTGCACTCAGGATGATTACTGGGGGGGGGGAATCAAGGAGCTTAATATTTTATTTTCTTCAGAAGTAAAGACACACAGGAAATTTAGCAGTCACATTTTCTTCCTTGGGCTAGAACACCCACACTGCTCGCTCACTCATCCACTCCCATTTTTTCTCTGTGTAGCATCTGACCAAAGGGAGCCCAGCCCGAGGCCTCCAGACACTCCAGCATCGCAGACAGCAACAACTCGGATTTTTACAGTTTTATTTGGCTTGTTCACAAGACCCAGTCTCACATAATCCACGGGCCTGATCCTTCTCGTAATAAGAGCAATGGCAAAACTCCAGTTGATTCAGTAGTTCTGGACAGACCTTGCAGTGGCAAGAGGATAAACTTTAAGGGTCCAAGCCTTATTCATTCACTCTTCTTGCTTCCACAAATAATCCTATTAAAAATAATGGGACCACTCCTAAGAGTCAAAGATGCAGGATCAAATAAGAGGAAAAATTGGCTGAGAAATATTTGGGGTTCAGCCTCCAGCAGAGCACAAGCACATTCCCCAAAGCTTCCTCTTATTTCTGTATGTCAAATTAGAGCAGCAAGAAAAAAAAAAATAAATAAAAGCAAAATGCCTGAAAATGTCATTTGAGGCAGGAAGAAGAAACCTAAATCCTTCTTTTAAAACAAGGGCAATCGAACGATGAAGAGCTGAAAATGTGGCCACACACACACACTTCTTCATATACACATACATACACAGAGGCAGTTCATCAGAAGTGAATCGGAGAGAGAAAGATGAATTTGAACCCTTTATCCCCTGTCCTTTATAAAGGCTGCCACTCAGTAAACGGAGATTGCTCTAATTACTGTGACAATTCTGCACCCCGTTCAAACAACTTTTGTGTTCTGGACAGGTTTCTCCGCGAGTTTGAAATTCTTGGCCTGAGAACCACTCTTGTCTAAAAAAGGTTTCTCGTTGCAAGCGCAGAATGCAACACTAACAAGTTGTCCCTCTTTTCAGCTCCTTTCATTCTCCTCTTTTCCAATTGCCTGATTCAGGGCTTAATGGAAACTTGTCAAGGCTTTTCTTCCCACAAACCCTGTAGAGCCCCAAGGCAATCTGTGCACAGAGTAACCACAGGAATCTCATATTGTCAATTAAAATTGAATAGACACCTGATAACCCAGTATATGTTCACAAATATACATCGGATGCATATGCACAGATGTGCCCATGTACCCAGACTGATACCCGCATTCGGGCACACCAGCAGCACAGCAACACGCCAGTTCCCATTTACAACCAGCCACCTGCACCCAGGCTCTAGTTTTCACTTTTAAATTTCATATTTATGATTTAATTTCATATTTATGAATTAGAAACAGAGTACTTCTGAGTACTGTAGTTGAGCAACTTCTTTTTATTTTTTTTATTTTTATTTTTTTTTTAGAAAATAAACTAACTACGTATACCAAGCCATTTGGCCTTTAATAACCCTGGGGATTGTAAAGATATTTAGTTGCTATCCAGATAAAATAAGCTGTGTGGATATTCTTTACACAGCAGTTTTGTAACTAGTACAGTAGTTATGTTTGTGACAAGCTCCTGTAAAGTACCTTTTTTTTTTTCCCTTTTTTTTTTTTTTTTTTTTTTTAATTGACACAGACAAGTTTTAAGCTACATTTTATGGTGTAGTTTAAGAATTATGAAAAAGCCCATAGGGGAATGTAACAGGAATAAGAAATAAATGGAGACATTTGGTTAATAATAATAATAAATATCTCAAAAACTTGACTTCCAGACAGACAACTATAATCTGTAGCTCATTTCAAAGGGGAAAAAACCTTCTTGCCAATGTCCCAGAGAAAACAAAGGCAGAAACACTGATTGCCATCTTATTCTTCTGATGTGTGCATTCAAGGTCATACCTTCCCGTGAATTCTTTAATACTGGCAAACATTTATAATAGCGTAATTTCAATAGCAGTCTGTTCAGCCTGGGCAGAGATCAATGCAGCATCTATATGCCGTCTTCCAGACCTTGCCTATGTCAGAGTAGAGGCCCTGGTTTTATAAATCTCCTAAATCTAATTAAACCAATGCAAACCTCTTACTGTGTATGCTCCCAAACCAGTTCACTGGTTTAACCAAGTTAAAATTATTCAGGCTAGGGTTTAAAGCAGTTCCAGGAGAACCTTTATTAAATATTTGCATCAGTTAAAAACAGAAATCAATGTAGTGGCTTGTCTCTAGAATAGAAAAGCCTATAGCCTCAGACTTTTCCAGATCATTATTTAAGAAGTCACTGACTCCAGTGGGAATTTGGATGTGCTCAGAGAGGTATGCCCCCACCTTTTCTTGCTCTATTTTTGCTTTTCTTTAAACAGGACAATTTGTTTCTAATGTATCAACATCTAAGAATATGCCCCAGAAAGTCCCTTTGCAGTATTTTCAGTCTGACATTTTCTGACTCTTACTTCCCACACCCTCTTTTTGGGTTTTTTTTTGTGTCTCCACTGCATCACCATCACTAGTGAATTAAAGAGCAGAGAATGATTTTGTTATATACAGCACCTTTCACACCACAGATACTCTGGAGAGCCTTACAAAGCTGTGAGATAGATACTGGTCGAGGACAATTATATATTCATACTTGGTAGCCATTAGGCGTGCAATCATACTTCCCACGGAGCCTAGGGCATTGAAACCTGTTCTGCTGAGAGGGGAAAACAGTTAGGCAAGACTAACTGTATCAGCAGGACTAACAAAATGGTGATGGGACCTTTAACGCTGCAGAGAGTCCCTCCTGAATTCAGTCTCACTTCCTGGCTGAATACCTGCAGGAGTTTGGTACCCAAACACCTGACCCCAAAAAGAAGCTGCCCTCCCATCTTCTCCCCCCTCACGCTTCCTTCAGCAAGCAGCAAAAGCATTTCAAACAATGCCAATCCATTCTCTGCTCACCAAAGCCTACTTGTCTCCTATAATTTCTATCATTTTACTGTCATCATTTCTTCTTTGCTGAAACCAGCAGCGCATGAGTCAGAGAACAATCATTAACTTTTACAACTTCCATACAAATCCACCTACTCATATTAGAAAAGCAGTACTGACATGCAACGCAGCTTCGGACCAAATCCTGATCCTGCCAGGATGCTCTGCACTCCTGTGGGAAAGTCAGATTCTGCAGAAGCAGAAGCTCATTTAAGAATGTACCATTGGAAACAACACTAATTTTATTTCCCCCCCCCCCAAAAGCGAAGGAGGCCATAGAAGCAGCAATATATCAATATGACATTTAGTTGAGTTTGGCTTTTTCAATACCTTTATCCACTTTTGAAGAAGTTGGCCACTGGTTCAGGACACACGGGGCCTGATCCAAAGCCCTTCGTTATTAATAGAAGCCTTTTTTCCACTGACTTCAATGGATCTTGGACCAAGCCCAAGGAAGACAAGATTTCACAGCAGCAAGAGTGACACACATTCTCCGCATTCAAAAAAAAAACAACAATACGCGGCATTTACGATGTCAATCTGTATAGTGTAGTTTTGTTTGTATTTTGCTGTTTTAAAATAGGCTCTAGGCTGTCGGATTAACGCACCCAAAAAGTGTTTCTGAAGTTGGAAAGAATTACGGGCGGATACAAAATGCCATGGTGAGATACATAATATTCCCAGTATTTCCCTCCAACCAGAATATAAAGGAATCCTCTACCGCAACATTTCTTCTAAGTTGCTGCAGCCACACTTTAAAGTGTCCCATCATTATAAACTCTTCTAGTAACAGCTACAACATTACCCATGATGAATTAATTTGTATTAATATGGCTATCGCACACATTTCCATACGAAACCCATTGTTCTGGAACATTAATAAAAACCTCACCAAGTGAAGTAATGTGGTACCCCTATATTTAGTTTAAAGAAATTTAAAATAAATACATTAGAACAAAATTGCTAATATCTTTAGTACATCATAATTGGCACAGCAAGCAGAAACCCAGTTATCTCCTCAGTACATATTTATAGCATCACCCTTCCCCATTCATTCTGCATTTTCTTAGAGAATCTGCTGTACCCTACATCTGCAATTCATTGACTTTACAATTTACCACATGTTGAGATGGAGAGGTCTCAGCTCCATTTGAATCACTGCACAAATATGCAAGTGATTTATCGTTTTAAAACTGAAGACTGCAGAAGAACGACTCCACTTTTCCTGAACATTACTCCTTCTGGCAGACCATGAACAATTACAGCGCGTACTAATTAAGCTCTGTAAATGTGCTGTGCCCTGCTAATGCCTACCAGGCCTCAAATTTAGTTGCATGAAGCCAAACTTCAGCCAGCGACTTAACTCATTCAGCACTGCCCGGTTGCCTGAGTGTGACCCTACGAAGAATAAGGGTCGAGGGTTTAGCCGACCTAAAACAAAGGCGTAAGACTGAACAGATTTTGCCCTAAAGAATCAGAGAGGGGACATGCTGGAGGGAGAGGGTGAGATGCGTCCTGGGAACTGAAGGAACATCCTTGTTGATAACCTGTTAAAAAGGTACAATACCACACCAGCTTTTCAGCGCGGTGCTGGGGGATTCGGATCTGTCCCTGGGGGCTAATAAGTCACAGCGCTCCACTGATTAGGGAAATGCATAAAACCTTCAACAAAACTGTACAGCTATTTGTGGAAGGGCCAAACTGACAGCCCCCTCTTTTTTTTTATTTCTTTTTTTTTTTTTTTCTGGTCGGGTTTTACATGGCTCATAGAAGAAAAACATATGGGCGAAGGAGTGCAGCTTTCCACCACACACATAACCCTGCCTTTTCCTTAAATTAGTCTCCAAGCACAACAGTAACCTATGGGGAACTCGAAATCAACTGCTGGAAAAATTAAAGTTAAAAGTAATACCTAGGCATATTTGAGCAATCCCATATATTGTTAAACCACACACACACCCCCCAGCATAGACAAGACGGCAGCACTTCAAATCTGACTGTCCACTCTAGGAAAACGTGTTTAATAGGGAGTGAGCAGAGAAAAACGAGCTTTGCTGAGTGAAGTGGTGTTTCTCCCCGGGCCCCAGACTTTCCTGACACTTAAGAGTCAATCCCCAGAACCCAAGCTTCCCCTCCAACCATCCATTCAAATACTGGCGTTTTTCCCCCCCTCCCAAGTTTCTACCATTTCTCCTTGAGCTCCAACATCCCTCCTTTGTCCTCCAATTACTCTCCAGCAGCCCCTGCTCTTGTGCCTCCCCCAGTTACCCTTTCCCAAACCACCACCCCCAGCACGTCCCCCCTGCTCCCCTCGCCCCTCCACGCTGACCTCCGCATCCATCCCAGATTGTCCCTTCCAGCAGGACACAGGGCTTCTTCCCTAAAAACCACCTCTAACCCCAACACCTTAATTCATTCAGCGCATGTTTTCCCTTAACGTGGGCTGTTGCTGCTTTTTCAGAGGCCCCGTTTTATACGCACAAAACAGTCTAATATATGCATTTCCAAGCATCCACCTTTTGCATAAAGCCTGATGCAATTCCCTCCCCCCTCCCCTAACTCAGTGGTACGTGAGAAAATTAAAGGACGTTTCCAGGTGTCATCTGTCTTTAAATGTTTGCTTGTGTCGGTCTCTAGGAAATACTGCACAATAATGCTGAGACATGTAAAGGACACGAGCCCTGCTTAAACTTCTTCCCTCCTTCAGTCTGGCTGCCTCACCCCCAGCCCAGCCTTTACAGCACTGCAAGCATTAATTATAAACTTCGGAGCCTACGTAAAAAAAAGCACAAACATAAACCAGCAGTTGGAAGGAGGAGCAGAAATATTCTTTGCTTTTGGGTGGGGAGAAAGAGGGAGAGAGAGGATTTCCATATCTCCCCCCACCCCCAGCACCACACTCCATCTCTCATTGCTTATAATTAGTGAAAGAAATTTGACCCACTGCCAGTGTCTGTGGACCTTGGATATTATAAGGCCAGCGTGGCGTCAAATATCTTAACATTCATAAGTGTTATAGGCTGTAAATAAACCCCGTGGATTTATGACCCTGCGGTGCTTGCCAGCAAACGACTGTGGCACATTTCTTTCAGCAGACCTGTCGAGGTGCAAGTTTGCCTTTGGTTGTAAAATTAACCATTTCCTTCACAAATGTGCCCAATTAGAAGTCAAAGTTTTAAGGCTTACTTACATATTGGCCAGGACACGGTACTGAGGAGACACTCGGGGAACAAAGCTTTAAACTAACCCCCAAACCTCACAAACCCCCCAAAAGCAAAACTTCTCACAACAGCCCCAGTGTGGGAGCTGAGTGTCTGATTTCACCAGAAAAAATGTGGAAAAAAAAACCCAAACTGACAACTCGACTACTTTTATATTGCTATGCACCCATGGCCAGCCCTCACTTTTGGCTGCTCTGAGGCTGGGGGGAGCAGGCGTCTCCCCCCGGGGCTGTGCCTGGAGAAGGATCTCCTCCCTTCCCCCAGGATAATGTCATCTGCTTCCTGTGTAGGAGAGCATTTGCTAAATCCAGGTTGTCTCATGCTTAACTGCCAATAATCCAACTTCCACATAACTCCCAGACAGCTGGGAAAAGGTCCTCAGAGTTTTTAGTCATGGTACAGAAACACACGTCCACACAAAAAATCTGCAGCTGTCCTTTTTCTCTACACCACATTTTTTATCTGATTTTGGGGCCCAGTCATGAAAAGTCTGACAAATTTAAAACATTTTTACCTACATTCTGGTTTACAAGCTCCAATGAAAGCTGCAACATATTCCTTCCCCCACTCCATCTTCAGCTGACAAATCAGCACATATTTGCTTGAACAAAAAACGAAGAGGAAGGAGGAAAAAAAAAAAAACACTCAACATCATCAGTCCATGTATGAATGCATTCAAAAAACCTGGAAAGGCATCTACTGGTTTTTGGGTTTTTTTTTAGTACAGATCAGCCACTGGTGCACCTAATAAAATTGTTCGATTTCCAAAGCAAATATTATTTTTAATGAAGTGCAGTCCTGCAATTATCCTGTACACTCAAGTAACAGTACTGCATTATATTGTTTTGCAAGATCTCAGAAACATGAAACTTTTCTCTAACTAATTTTCATAGCCCCCTAAAGAGAAGCTGATTGACTAAGCAATGCAGCAATTGCTCCAGAATGAAATCTTATTGGGGGGAAAAAAAAAAAGAAGAAAAAAAAAAGATATAATTAAAAATAAATCAGCTTCTTTACTGAAAATAAGTTAACAAACACGGTCTGTTTGCCATTGTATACCAGCTCTGCTAATGCTATAGCAGAGTGATTCAGCAATCTACCTAATTAAGCATGAGGAAAGTTTCTTTATGGAGGCTCCATTTGATTTACGCCACAGGATCATCAGTTCTTATTTAATAGCTTGTTTTTACACAAGTCCAGAAACTTTATTAAAAGCATGTCCATTTTTTTTTTTTTTAAAAAAAAAGGGAAGCAAATAATTCACTCTCCATTGAATAGCTATGTATCATAAAGTACCAAAGTGCTGACATATTAAGTTGTATCTACATTATTAAATTAGTTGGTGGACGTTAATACTATAATCCATACTGCAGACATAAAACCTCAACCATAAAGATTAGTAAAGAATTAATATTGTCACATCGAGACTGAAACCTTAACATGCCAGCCATAAATATTTCTGAAGGAGATGAAAAACAATTAGCATAAATACCAAAGAAGGGCAAGAACACCTGTTCTTTTTCAGTGCGATAAGCATTTTATTGTTCTCTATTTAAAATGTAATGACCTGTGTAATTACAGTAATATTACATTGTATTGCAAGGGCTTGGAATGTCACACTTTGAAAAGTGTTGTCAAAACAATTGGAGGGAGGGATAAAAAAAAAAAAAGGACCACCATTAACCCTTCACACCCCAGGGTCTACAGCTTTTGTATTAGGAAGGATTATGCTGTTTGATTCAGTAGATAAAGGAAAACATCCATTTTTCAAGTCAATTAAAGAAAAAAAGTTTCTTCCTGAGCGTCAAACCTAGGCGAGGGTGCTGCTCTCCACCACAGCTAAGCCCAGCTCCCAAACTTCAGGACCAAACGTCCTTACTCCTACAGCCTCACTCAGCAAGCAACAATTTAGGGGACAGAAAGATGCAACAGCACTAGTAAAAATAAGAATATCTGCCAGCAGGGTTTTCTCAAATCACAGTGCATCTATTCGCTCACCAAAAGCATGAACCAAGCTCTAAATTTAAGGTAAAAATTAAATAGACCACTTGTTCATTTTCCAACTCTGAAAGGAAAACATACTCCTTAATTATCCCTAACAGGCAGCTACCCCAGTCCCTCTGCAAGAGTAGGTATGGAACTGGCATGCTCAGATGCCTTACTTCATTACTATTTTACTACACCTCTGCTTAATATACATCTACTCCTAAAAGCAATCCGCAGTATTCTTGTATCAAAAGTGAGATTAACATGCAAAAAATATTTTCTTTTCAAAAATAAAATTATTCCTATCAAGTTTCATAAAGAGTTTGCAGTATAAAGCATTATTCTTGAGATAATATATTATTCATCATAAGCAGATTTTATGGTATTTCATAATTCTTCACATTCCTTAAGCAGTAAAGCAGAAGCTGCTGCCCACGAGTTTGCTCTTGAACAGACAATTACAGGTACAATTACAAAACACAATAAACCCACTATGCTCCCAAATAAAACAAAAAGGAAAAAAAATCCAAAGGAAAAAAAAACAACAAAAAAAACCACACCCACAGACTTCCAAGATTCTACAACGGCAAAAGGAAAGGAAAAGCAATTTTACTATGTATCTGCATCACCTCTTTACCTTGCATGCTCTAAAACTCAACAAATATGGCTTCAGGAAAAACTACATAAATAAAAATAAAATTCATAATTATGCAGAATCATCTATACCTTTTCAACCTGTATTAAAAAAAACAAAACAAACCACCAAACAGGAGAGAGAAAGATCTAGTTCATCTAGGAACTGAAAGCTGGTACAGCAGAGAACTAGAATTTACCCCAAAACAGTGTATGACAGACAACAGCTATCCCGCTGAATCTTTATAATATTCTGCTCTCAGGCCTAAATAAACAACTTTATTTTTTTCCTGGCTATAATTAAGTGGCAGGCAAACAAACAAGCATATGGAATGTGAAAGAATAAGGTTAAGAAGATAGGAGAAGGATGTTGGAGCCTGGATGTGGAAATAAGAAAATTGCTTATTGAGTGTGGAAATATTCTTTCAGAATCCATCTGATAACATAAGCAGGCCACCTGCTATACCAACAATAAAACAACCTGCAATCTTCTGTGCAGCACCTTTAATTCACACAAACCCAACATTCCTATGGAGGCCTTTTTTAACTGGGGGGGGGAGGGGGGAGGGAAGGATACTTCCTAACTGGTGAAGGACCCTATTTTTACATGCTAAAGGAAAAAGGATCTCTAATAAAGGTAATGAGGGGAAAAAAAAAAAAAAAAAAAAAGGGAAGGGTGGGGGAGGGGGGAGGGAAGGATACTTCCTAACTGGTGAAGGACCCTATTTTTACATGCTAAAGGAAAAAGGATCTCTAATAAAGGTAATGAGGGGGAAAAAAAAAAAAAAAAAAAAAAGGGAAGTGTAGCTGTTGTAAGAAAAAATGCTTAAAGAAAAAAGCAGCAGAGGTGTGCTTCCTATTAGCCTGCACTTGGAACAGTGGAATGCATTTAAGGTAAAAAGGGAAGGGGGGGGGGGGAAGGAATACAAAGCTTAACAATTTGTAACAAAGTGATTTGTAACAAAGATGGTTTTGCCATCTGGATCCTGGTGCTTATACAATTTGGAATTTATCACCATCATCCATATACATGTGGGTGACCGTATTCAAAAGGAAAAACATATAATGCATTCAGCCCCTGAATTCCCCTCCCAATCATTACAATTGCAAACTGCAGTTACCCCTATGCTACTGTCCCAGAAATCACCTCCTTGCAAGAAGAGCCTCACAAGCTACCAAAACAAAACCCTACCACAGCCCTAAATTTCTGCAAACTCATAAAACCTTCCTTACTACCTCCTTGTCACTCCGCATTTACTAATCTGTGTCTACTGATGCTTTACTTAAGTGAAAACAAGACTGACCCGATGTTTAATATTTTAATGCTTTAAAACACTTGTAGATCTGATACACCGAGGCTGTCCAAGCCCTCAGTCATTAGTACGGCTTCAACATCTACCAAACAGTAGATCTATTATTGTAAATCGCTATCTCGTGTTACCACAAGGAGAAAAAAAAAAAAAGAAAGTGTATAAACACACATGGTGATGGTGGGGAGGCTTCAGATTTAGAAACACTCAGAACAAAACAGCAACGCTAAACCCATCGGTAGGAATACGTAGTGTTTTGTAGTCCCAGTGGATTTCTGTGTTTTAGCTAAAATATTTTTTTTTAAACTCTTTAAAAAGGGAAAGAAAAGGTGACACTTGAGAAATCCGTTGCCAGAGGAGAGCACACCGCGGGTGATGCTCCGAGCGGAAAAACAGCTGGGACTACAAACCCACCAGCAGACCCCAAAGTTTCCTGGGATCTGGGCTAAAACTCGCTGTCTCACGCAGACACCCCCCCGGCCCCTGCCACTGCCACGGCCCTTAAAAATGAGGGAAAGAAAAAAAAAAAAACCCCAGCAACAAAAAACCGGACGCTTTCAGCAAATTGTTTTCCTGCCAGCATACTTCCAGGAGGAATTTTGCTCGGCTTGTTTGATTATTT
>NW_010307308.1:0-9782 GCF_000700745.2 Antrostomus carolinensis
TTTTTTTTTTTCTGTGCACTCATCTAAATACATATCTTCATCTTGATCAATAAACTGAGCCTGTGCCTGTAGGCGGTGGAGGAATTTCTTCTAGCTGCCACATGATAGGAAATGCCAAGAGATGTGGAGAGAATACAGTTCAGTAAAGGTTGAAGATAATTGAAAGATGTCGGTTGGCAGGAAATATTAATAATATTACTCTCCTTTTGAGATCAAAGATTTTTCCAGTGCCTTTTCTTTTCTTCAAGGGAAAGATGACCCTTGTGGTCAGTGTTATTGTAGGTCAAAAAAAGCGACTGCTAAGCTCTCAGATGAAAAATACGGAGCACTTTGAAATTCCCGTTGGTTACGCTCAAGGTCACTGTACCGCAGTACAAAGCCTGACTATTAAAAAGGAGACAGAGAGTGTTCCTCCAAGGTTGGCATCACCCCTCTCAGAAGCCCTCAGCTCAGCAAGCGTACATCTCAGGTTTTGTTTTTCACAACAAACGGTTCAAAGCTGACTCTGTAGCTCCTTCTCACTTCAGAGGAAGGCAAACAACCTGAGTTTCCAGTAATCGTGGGCAATAACACGGCAGTAAGGGCAAAAGAGACACTTTATTAAAAATACTGTGGCTTTATATATTAAAAAATCCCACCTCCCATAACAGGCGGAACCGAGCACAGATGCTGGCAGAGCAGAATGAGCTGCAGGAGCTCTGTCCCCACTGACCATGCTCTGGTGCATCAGCAGATGACAAGGGAAACGCAGTGTGGACCATCGAGTGAAAACCAGTCTGTGGGCAGCTGATGCCTGACTCTGGGCATCCAGAAACAGGATCCTTCTTGCAGACGGGACAATAGGAACTCCGAGTTCACAAAAGATTTAGAGATTTCAGATTTTGTTATGTGTCAAATCTGAATTTAACATAAAACAGAGAGAGCAGAGCAAGGACAACTACAGCACAGAATGACAGGATTGACTCAGGGATAGAGAAGTATCTGCACAGCAAGGAGCAGGTAGATTCATTATTCATTATTCTTGTGGCTGCCCCCTCCCTGGAAGTGTTCAAGGCCAGGTTGGATGAGGCTTTGAGCAACCTGGTCTAGTGGAAGGTGTCCCTGCTGCTGGCAGGGGGGTTGGAACTGGATGAGCTTTAAGGTCCCTTCCAACCGAAACCCGTCTGGGATTTTATGATTATTAAACTGAGGGATTCTTTGGTACCCAGATCTCACACTTATTCCACTGCTGATGACAATAATTTGAACATTTACTGGCTTTAGGTTAATGTTGAGAGGAAATATTAACAAAAGCTGTAGAGTGGACATCACCCTTGAGCAAAGGTGGAAGTTACTATATATATAATGATGCCTGGTAAAGTATATAGAAGATGTAAACACTATAGACCTTGTGCTAGTGATGATGGCTGAGATTTAATGGGAGCTGGAGAATCTCATAGATCCACAGAATGGCTTGGGTTGGAGAGGACCCTAAAGATCATCCAGTTCCAACCCTCCTGCTGTGGACAGGGTTTGCCAACTGCTAGAGAAGAGAGAAGAGGATGAAGAAAGGAGATGGGACAGTGAGTGCAGGACATCAGGACAGGAGCGCTGGAAGATGCAGGGCTGGGAAGGGAGGGTGTGTCTGGAAGGACCAAGGATGGAAAACATGGACACTAATGCAAGTGAAAGAGAAAGAGGGAAAACTGTGTGGGAAAGAGAAGGAGAAAGGCTTTAGCCTAAATAAGTGAAGGCTGAGAAAGGACATGATCGCTCTCTACAAACACATCAAGGGGAAAACATCAAGGAGGGATAAAAAAGCCATTTATTCTAAAATAATTTTGGCATAAGAACAAAGAGTAATAAACTGGCCATGAATAAATATATTCTTGATAAATATGGTGGTGTCATTAGAAGAAAGTTCCTAAACATTAAAATTTGCAGATTCATGAACAGTCTTCCAAGTGGAGCAGTGGGTGCAGATGACATCTCTGCTTTTAAGCTCAATGAGTTCATAGAAAGGAACAAATTTCTGCCATGCCAGGGCACTGGAGCAGGTAGCACAACAGTCCTGCATGTGTTTGTTCCTCTGCACATAAACATTTGCTGCAAGTGACGAAAGGGTTTGACATTTAAAAGATGTTAATTCAATAAGCATGGAATGGGATGACAGGACTGAGAGCTCAGCTGCAGTTCCAGAAGGTGCAGCCCTGTCCAGACAAGCTCTGGCCTTCTGGTCACAGGGCACAGCCTGGCTCTGCCAACTGGCAGAGGCGCCGCAGCCGGTTGCGTGCGGAGGAAGGACAGAGCATCCCGAGGAGCCCCCGGGCAGGCAGCCCTGCTGCGTGCTCCTGAAGGGACCTTGTGCTGCTCACACAACCTGTGCCCACAGCCTTTGACTGCAAAAGCAGATGTCCTGCTCATTGAAGGCATCTTCATCTCACAGTGTGGCTCTGCAGCTTTGCACTTTTCTTGTAGTCCCACCCAAGAGGGAAAGCAAAGCAGCTCCACCTAAGAAAGATCAATGCATCAGGTCTTCTTCACAGATCTTCTCACCCACATCTTTCCTGGCATGCAGTTGCGCTGGTTTCACTGGGCCAGCACTGGGCTGCAGCCAAACCCAGCTGCTCACTCACTGCCCCCACCCAGGGTATAGGGGAGAGAACTGGGGGGAAAGGGGAAGGAGACTCTTAGGGTGAGAGAAGAACCATTTAATCATGGAAAGAAAATAAAACTTAAAATAATAATGACATTAAAATAATAAAGATAATAATAACAGTAATTAAGAAAGAAAATGAGTGACACCCAGTGCCATTGCTCACCACCCGCCGTTTAAGCCTGGCCCGTTCCCAGATAATCACTGCCTGGAGGTTCTGTTGGCATTAAAACTGGAATGGTAAAGATAAAGGAAAACAGAAAGTTTCCACAGAGTTAGAGAGTTCAGCTGCAACAGAAAGAAGTTAATTTCCAGTCATTCCAGCTGATGGGGAACACTGTGCTTTCAGTACTGAAAAAAAATGTCACTAGCAGCTGTGGCAAGTAAGGGCCACACACAAAGAGAAGAGATTTGCAAATATCTGCCTCTTTAAGAGAGAGACTTGTCAGAGTTCAGAAGAATGACTTCAACACCGGGGGAATCTCTAAAATACTCCAATTGCATCTGTGCAAGGAAAGTGCACAAGGACATTGACTGCACAAGAAACTATGTGATTGGTTTAAAAGGTTTAATAAATGAAAATAATCCTTTCCTGGATGTTTTTTATAAAGCATTAAAGTTTAATAAGTATTAGATGCAAAACTTAAGTACATTTGCTGAATACTGTAATGGAACAGAATATTTAATATTCTTGCCTTTGGGAGGGGTGGGGAAGAAGTGAAATGAAAATCTAAGAACTCGAAGTTTTGTGACTACTTTAAGAGTCATTTTCAAAGGACGACTAAATAGAGACAGCCTCACTAAGACAAACCAGGATATTATTTTTTCTCTTTAATAGTTTTGTCATGTGCTTAGTTGATACCCAAATAATTTTAAAAAAACCCTACAAACAATATCAATGTTTATCTTGTGAAGATTATAAACTCGATCAGAACAGTTTTTCAGTTACATTTTCTCTCTGGAAGAACCTTTGGCTAGAGAGTAATGCCAGATTGTGCAGTGCGAGGGAGGCCCAGCAGCATGTGAGGAGAGATGCCCATTTACACGAGCTCTCAGCTCCCCTCTCATCCATAAAATTTCAAATTGGCTCCACATTTACATTTCCATTTTCCTAGTTTAAAGCAAACCACTTAAAAAAAAAAAAACCTAGTTCACATGAACTAATCTCAAATCTATTTTTCTTAGAGTATTCATTCTTGTTTTCTCCAATTTCCTGAAGTCCTGTAATCCGTGTGTGTGACAGACTGCAGGAAAAGCAGCCAGCGTTCATTTACAAATATATTAGACTTAAAAGGCAACAAAATGATCCGTAAGTGCTGGAATATATTCCACCAAGAAATGGTTGAGAAAATGATATGTAGTTGTGAAATGTGTTCTGAATTATTAATCAAACTCTTTGAATAAGTGTTCTGTAGAGAGGAGCAACCTTGCAGTAATCCCCCCACGTCTGTGGATCATGTACAAAGCTATCAACAGTGATTCAGAGCATTATTCTTCTCATTTAGATTTTCTGAGGTGAATTCCTCCTTTAAGGGAAACTGTGCTACCACGGAGGAGTAGTGCATGGGATGGGGTGCAGGGGATGGGGTGCAGGGGAAGAAGATCTGTGTTCCCTCAGTGAACACCCTGCTTCTCACATGCACCTCCTTTCTCTGTCTGTGCATGGCTCATCACTTTCCTATGAGCCAAATAGAATCATAGAATCCTTAAGGTTGGACAAGACCTTTAATATCAAGTCCAGCTGCCAACCCAACACCACTAACCCATTGCCCTCAGCACTATGTCTACATGACTCTTCAATCCCTCCAGGGATGGGGACTCCACCACTGCCCTGGGCAACCCCTTCCAATGCCTCAGAACCCTTTCAGCAAAGAAATTCTTCCTCACATCCAATCTCAACTGCCCTGACCAAAACTGGAGCCCATATCCTCTTGTCCTGTCCCTTGTTCCTTGGTTGAACAGACCCACCCCCACCTCTCTCCACCCTCCTCCAAGGGACTTGCACAGAGCCAGAACGTCTCCCCTCAGCCTCCTTTTCTCCAGGCTCAGCAACCCCAGTTCCCTCAGCCACAAGGGAACTCAGCACACTTGTGCTCCAGACCCTTCCCCAGCTCCGTTGCCCTTCTCTGGACACGCTCCAGCACCTCCATGTCCTTCTTGGACTCAGGGGCCCAACACTGAACCCAGCACTCCAGCTGCAGCCTCACCAGTGCCCAGTGCAGGGGGAAGAGAACTTCCCTGGTCCTACTGGCCACACTAGTACTGACACAGAAATGTATCTGGATGCACTTTTTGAAAGTTTTTTGCTCCTACTTCACTAATTTTTGATGGACCACTGTGTGCTTGGCACTGGGGCGCAGGTGGCTGGTGGTTGGGGCATGGTGTGACAGGCCTGGAGCTCTGTGTGATCTCCATCCTGGCCATGCTCGTGCCAGCAGGACCTCGACTGAGAGAAGAGCCAAGTGTCTCCAGCAGCAGTGGCTGTTTACAGCATGGTCATGGGCAGACAACTCTGGAGATTTAGGATATATTGATCCATTGCCTGGCTACACAAATCTTGCCTGAAGTGGAATCCCAGCACAAGAAAAAAAAAGTATTCTAGATAACTTTAACCTGACAGAGGAAAGGCTACAAATGGAAAAAAAAAAAACAACCCACTGGCTTTGTGGGCCCCAGGGGTGTTTAAAACAACTGAACTCCAACCAACCACCAACACCTCCCGCTCAAGGGCAGCACCTCTTATCTCACTGCAGCTCACCCTGCGCACGGCACTGCTGGCACTTCTCTGCTTTGAAGGAAAAAACAGCTGTTCCAAAATCCAGTTGTTCCAAAATCCAGTTTTCATAAAATCCCAGACTGTGGGTTGGGAGGGACCTTAAAGCTCACCCAGTTCCAACCCCCCTGCCATCAGCAGGGACACCTTCCACTAGACCAGGTTGCCTCATGCAACCTGGCCTTCAACACTTCCAGGGAGGAGCAGCCACAGCTTCTCTGTCCAACCTGGGACACTGTCTCACCACCCTCACAACAAAGAATTTCTTCCTCACATCTCATCTCCATCTCCCCTCTTCCAGCTTCAAGCCATCACCCCTTGTTCTCTCACTCCCTGCCCTTGGCCAAAGTCCCTCCCCAGCCTTCCTGGAGCTCCTTCAGGTACTGGGAGGCCACTAGAAGGTCTCCCCAGAGCCTTATCTTCTCCAGGCTGAACAGCCCCATCTCTTTCTTATGCTGAGCTTTCTTTTTCCTCCTCCTGAAGCACCATGCCATGCCATACCATGCCATGCTGTGCCAGCCAGGCTGCCTGCCAGAGGGGCTGCCTGCAGAGCGATGTGGGCTGCCAGGACAGTGCCTGGGAGCTGCCCTGGTGTGCTGCTGCTGCCCACCCCGTACTGAATGGACACTTCCACCAGTCATCACCAGCGTACACAGCATTTTGCCCTTTGAAGAATTTTTTTTCTTGAAAAAACCATACCAAACCACAATTCTATATAAATAGAAAAAGCCTGAGGTAGGAAACTGCAGGTAATTGTGCCCATGCCAGGAGGCTCTCCAGTGTGTGCTGCCTGTGCAGGAGGTGCAGGAATTCAAACATTAGACCTGGCTCCCCACCACGATGTCCAGACCCTCGCAGAACCCATCCTCTGCAAGGACACCCCTCAGATGCTCAGAGACATTAGGAGAGGGATTCATTGGGACCATGGTACTGGACAGGGGACATGTAAAGCTCCTTCTGATGAAATGTAGTTTCTTTTCCTTCTGAATTTTTGCTCTGGCTACATCTATATCTTCTGTGGCTGAACTTTTTCAAAAGTTATCCCCATCAACAGGTATCTGAAAGCCTCTTGTATTTTCTGACAGGTCCATGCTGTAGCAGTTAACAGTCTATTGGAAATGAGCTGTCCCGAGCAATGAACAAAAGCTCTTTCTTCTGCCTGCTTCTCTGCCTTCTCCATGGATCTCACTCATAATGAGCACACATTTCTTTAATCTGCTAGACTTTTTAGGCGCTCATTTCTGGGAGCGCAGTAAATGATTGGAGAGCACTGTGAGGAGTGAACCTGAAGGCTGAGTAACTGAAATAATAAATGCACCTAGAATTACACTTGCATAGAAGGTGTTTTCAGTGATATGTGGCAGTGACATGCTCAGATTGAGTATGTCAGGTCTAGGGGGCATCAGAGGTTCAAATCTCTTCCAGATCCCACACTGGAACTGAGCAGAGCAACACGAGGGACCCTGACCTGGGGGAAAGACTGGATCCCCACAAGTCTGTAGCTGAGAGACACTCATTGTCTGAGCAGCTTCTCTGGTCCCCAAACCCCAGGATTTCTCATTTCTTTTCTTTTCTGCTCAATACACACACAGACAAATGTAATGCATCATCTACGCTATTTGCTAATCAGTATAATTATACACCTTAAAGATATGAGTGCTTTGAGAATGCTAATTATTTGCTGGGGGCTTTTTTTTATCTTTACCATCTAATGATTGCTGGGGAGCTGAAGCATAGTTGATGCTGTACAGTAATGCTGGGAATCCCTGGGTGAAGAAATGTGATTGTGTTTCACTTGTACATATGTACGACTTCTAATTCCTCTGCACACTCAACGGGCATGGTGCCACTATAATGCTTCAAGATGAAGGAAACCAAGAAGGCTGTGGGCTCATGTCTGCCCATAGGTTTAAACTCATTTTATGTTTTACTTGCAGTGTAATACTTGTTTCAGAAATGAGTAGGCATTGCCCTGGTTTCTGCCCAGGCTACACAACTCAGGGCTCCTGAAACTGAGTCACTCTTGCACCACTCCTGTTCCTAGAGTCATGGAATCACAGAATCATTTGATTGGAAAAGACCTTTGAGATCATTGAGTCCAACTGTACCTGTCCACTACTAAAATGTCTTCTCTATGCCCTTTCCCCACATCATCAGCTGGGGAGAGATCAAACGTGACCTGTAAAAGGACCCTGCACAATGCTGCTGGGAGCTGCCTCCACTGACCTTCCTGAACATCACTGGTAAGGCTGGAGGATGAAACCCAACTTGTGCCCAGTGAGAAATTGTTCCACTGTATTGGGTCTGGCTGGGATGGAGTTAATTTTCCCCATAGCAGCCCTCAGGGTGCTGGGTTTTGTATCGGTAGCTAGAAGGGTGTTGGTAACACACCAGTGTGTTGGTTACTACTGAGCAGTGGTCGCACAGCACCAAGTCTGACTCTCCAATATTCCTCCCCCCTATCATGCCCAGTAGGCTGGTGGTAGGGAAGATCTTGGGAGGGGACACAGCCAGGACAGCTGGCCCAAACTGACCGAAGGCATATTCCATCCATATGAGGTCTGCTCAGCAATAAAAACAAGGAGAACAGAGGGGGAAGCGGGGGCATTTGTTATTTGCATTTGTCCTCTGGGGCAACCACTACAGGTATGAAGCCCTCCTTCCTGGGACGTGTCCAGACATCACCTGTAGAGAATAAATATTTTGTTCTTCTTTTGCTTCCATGTGTGGCTTTGCTTTGCATTTCTATTAAACTGCCTTTATTTCAACCAAAGAGTTTGTTTTTTTTCCCATCTCCTTTTCTCCCCTCCCCATCCTGTTGAGGAGTGGGGTGATAAAGTGGCTTGGTGGGCACCTGGCATTCAGTTAAGGTCAACCCACCACATCCACATTCACTTAAAAGCCTCAGGGAGAGAAACCACGAGAGCAGCTTCTCCCATCCCAGTTATGATGTGCACCCAGCAAGGACATACCCAGCTGCCCCAGGAGAATGGACCACACTTGTGCCTTCACGCTCTCCCCAGACCCTGGATCCTGCAGGAGCACAGGCAACATCTCCCCAGACCCTGGATCCTGCAGGAGCGCAGGCACCATCTTCCCCACACTCCGTCCTTTCTCAGCTCTCTCTGAGCTGGTTTCCTCCTTGGCCCCATTATCTGATTTGTCGCTTGTGACCCGGAGCCTGGCAGTGAGGCTCAAACGCTCTTCTCCCACGTTAGAGGTGCTAATTCACAACCTGTCTGCTGTTAAAGGCAGCTGCCTGCAAAGCGAGAAGGAGGCCACACAGAAATATCCATCAGATTCCTGATGGCACAGACTGTGAAATGCTGCAGTCATTTTCCTGAAGCCACATGTCACCAGGGCAGCAGTGCAGAGCATCGCCTGTGGCAAGAAGCAGGCTGGGAGCTCCCCAAACCCGCTGCCAGCTCCACCGTGATCCCACCATGGGGTACAGCCCACGGGAGTGAAAACCCTTCCCGGGGCTGGTTGGCTGCTCCCAGTAAAAAGGCTCCCTAACATCCTGATGTGAAAGAGCAACAGCGTGTGGAACACATGGGATACAGCAGAGAGGGGTCCTGGGGACACGTGTAATGAAATAGCATCAGTGAGGTGCTGGGTAAAACCAGGTTGAAATGAATCCCTGTGGAGATCTGTGTATAGAATCATAGAATGGTGTAGGTTGGGAGGGACCTTAAAGATCAGCTAGTAAACCCAGTAAACTCATATAAACCCAGTCTGGCTACTAAACTGAATGGGAGGTGCAGTAGAGCGCTGGAATAGGATGGACAAGTGTGGTTCTGCTCCATTGACAAGTAAACATCTATTTCTCACACATTCCATCTTTCTTTTCTATAATTCTATGATTCTTTATGTAATTATTCTGGTAAGCCTGGGACTAGAGCCTTAGATGCTTCAGAGGAGGAGCTCTAAATGACGTACCCGCTGCTGCGAGCGTGGCTAGCTGAGCAGCCCTGGTGAGCAGCAGCTGTTTAATAATCTGAGCAGAGGTGGCAGGCGGCAGAAAGCAGGAGGGAAGGAGCAGAGAGCAGAGTGAGCCGGCTGGGACAATCCCAAGGGCCAGGGCTTTGAGGACAGAACGATGTACAGTGGCATTTTATCACACATTCTGCAGCAAAAGACCTGTGGTGGATAAGCCAAGGTGTACTGCAATAATCAGGGGGGTGTGTACATTGCTGTGCTGGTTTCACTGGGGGCACTGGGCTGCAGCCAACACAGCAGCTCGCTGCCCCCACCCAGAGGAGAGGGGAAAGAACTGGGGGGCAAGGAGATTTGTAGGGTGAGAGAAGAAACAATTAATCCTTTAAACAAAAGAAAACTTTAATTAATAATGATATTAAAATAGTAATGATAATA
>NW_010307309.1:0-6229 GCF_000700745.2 Antrostomus carolinensis
ACCTTTCAATATGCTTTCTCTGAGTATTGTCAGAGCCAGATGAGGGAGGGCCACAGGGCTTGGGAAGGGTAATATGCTACCTTTGCTCTGAGGAAGTCATTTACCTTCAGCCACTCCACTTCCCTCTGAGCCTGTCTCACAGCTGTTCACCAGCCTTCTTCTTAACCCAATGCTCCTTTACTACATCTTATGCTTGTCAAGCATGTAGGATGAAGATAGTCTTCCTGCCCGTGTGTGGTGGTTTGGGCGGATTCAGTCTTTTTGCTTGCAGCTTGCAGCCAAACACAGCCTGCTCTCTTGCCCTCCCCCTCCCTCACCCAGGGAGTAGGGGAGAGAAGTGGAAAGAAAAGGGCAGGGAAACTCACGGGTTGAGATAAAAACTATTTACTAATTAAAATAAAATGATAATGATAACAACAGTGATAACAGACTGTACAAATGAGTGATACACAGTGCTCACTGCCCACTGACCGATGCCTGGCCTTGTGCCAGGCAGTGATCCCGGAGCAGACACAGTCCCAACACTGAAACCCCAGGAGAGTGAGCCCGAGAAATCCTCAAGAGAATACCCCTGTCTTCAAATCAACCCTGGTTAATATACTGACATGACAGGATATGATATGGAATATTTCATTGGCACATCCAGATGCCAGTTTTGGGTTTTGCTATTCACTGCACTTCTCCCTCCCAGTCCTAATGCAGCTGTGAACAGCCAAACACGGCGGCCTTGAGCTTCAGCAGCAACTAATAACACCAGTACTGTTATCAACATTCTCATAAGTCTGAACTGACACACTGAAACTAAAATACAGCTATTCTAATTACTAAAAATAAAATTAACTCTATCCTAGCAAAACCAGGACACCATGAAACACTGAGAAATGTCACGCAAGCAAAGAAATGTTTCTCTTTCTAAGGACCAAGTTCCTAAACTTTAAGTCTAACTATTAGCTACTTTACATGGTCTCTAGCAAGAAATGAAGGACAACAGCTCTTTTCCTCTCACTAGCAAAGTAAGTATCCTTAGGGGACAGAAAACACTGCCTCCAATCTCAATAAAAAGTAGTGCATGCAATTTGAGAGAAGTTTGCAATTACAAGGAGCAGAATTTCAGAACTGACCCATGAAATCAAGTTGGGTCACCCTACTAAACAAAATGCTTTGATTATGTCTGGAAGAAAAAAAAAAATAACCATGCTTTAAACACACACAATCCTTTATTTTAATGTATCATTAAAGTGAGAACAAGAATATTGAGAACTACAGAAGAAAATAAAATCAGAATTGTAACAACACTTTGCCTTTACTTCAGCAGATTTTCTGTCAGGAAAATTAAGAGTTAAAGTCTCCACAATAAGTTCTCTACAGGACTTCTCCTGGTTATTGCATTTTTATTTTTTTTAAATAAATGTAACACAATACAATTCAAAAAACAAAACTAAGTCATGTTTTCTATGCACATGGAAGTGAGTTGTGGCTCCTGAAGGGATTTTATCTTTGTTTTTTCCCCTAAATGTTTTAAATAGATTAAATCAATTCCACTCTTTTGAAGGTTTTTTCAACTCATATGAATACATTAAACACAGGGAAATATTAATGTAATAAAAGATTAATAACATTATCTGAAAAATAAATACTGTGAGTGAAAAATGTTATGCCTGAATTCCTTGGCAACAGAGCAAACTATCAAGATACTGAACTATAAATGTTACTAGAATGACTGGTATATTGGCTTGGTTTTGCTATAAAGGGTTCACTGAAAGAGATTAATCCCCTTGGTTCATTTCTCTCAGCATGTCAGGTGGTTCATATGGCTCCCTTTAGTGAATTTTTTTCAACTGACACTTGCATAAGTGATTTGAGATTTAACCTTGCTTTCCTACTTATTCATCAATCATTTTCAGAAACAACAATCTCATATAAGGGAAAACAAAAGAAT
Organism: Antrostomus carolinensis; assembly: GCF_000700745.2. Classification (NCBI taxonomy): domain Eukaryota; kingdom Metazoa; phylum Chordata; class Aves; order Caprimulgiformes; family Caprimulgidae; genus Antrostomus; species Antrostomus carolinensis. Next base: position 1,940 of record NW_010307309.1, read on the forward strand.
GAAAACAGGAAGAGAGTTGTCTGTCTGCATTTTTCTTTTATTCACCATTCCCCAAAAAATCACTGCTGTCTTTACAAAATTGTTGTTAGCTAATGAAACATTATTGTAAGTTATACAAGAAGACCTAGAAATACATAGACGTGGACTGCGTGCGTTTTCTGTGCTCCTACTAATCTACAGGTACTGGAAAATAACAGAGCTTCTGGTCCAACATGCTCAAGGCAATGGTACTCAACATACACAATAATAAATATCAAAATAGATTATTGCTCCTTTTTGCCTTCTTATACACACCAGTGGGACACCGAGTTAAATACAATAGTATTTCTCTGGTACTAATATAAGGCAAAGTCTTTGAGTCTTACCTATATTCTCCACTTCATTTTCTGTATTCTGCTCTCCTACTGCCCACTCTAGAAACTACTAACAGACATCTATCTAACTCAGTTTAAGATAAGGAATACAGTCAGTATCAACCATCTTACAGTCAGTATCAATCAGTTTCTTGTATGCCCATGAATGAGAGACAATTGTTAAAGACTGACTCCAAAGATGCAAAGGTGCAAAAGAAAATTAAAGTCTAACCAGAGGGGCAGTGATGATTTAACTGGGCTCGCACTTGACTAGTGGCCAAAAACAGCTGTTCACTCATTCCCCTCACCCCCCAGGGGAATAGGGGAGAGAACTGGGAGCAAGGCTAAGGAGACTCGTAGGCTGAGATAAGAACAATTTAATAATTGAAATAAAAGAAAACTTAAAATACTAATTATATTAAAATACTACTACTACTAATAACAGTAATAAAATATGCAAATGAGTGATACACAGTGCAATTGCTCACCACTTGCAGACAAAGTCCTTCACATCCGGTGACAAAAATGAAAACCTTGGTATGTTATCAACATTTCTCTCACAACAAATCCCACGCTGAAATCAAAACACAGTGCTATTCCAGCTGCTAAAAAGAAACTTATCTCTGTCTCAGCTAAAAACCAGGACAGGGACAAAATGACAAGAGTTCTTTTTTAGGACAAATAAGAGCTTTCAATTATGTATATCAGTTGTTTTTCCATAATCTGTTTATTTTGAAGTCTTGCATGAGTGACACACTGTAGTAAAGCACAGCCTCCCCAACACACACATGCTTTGTTTTCTGAAGATGTTTTTTAAAAGCGAAAAGGCATTCAAATGTAGCTGAACCATAGATACAGTTATGATTTTTTCTTATGAAAGCACTTTCTTTTGATATTGGATTTACAATACTCAGCTCTTAGAACTGTACTTGTAAGTACTGCTCAGAGACATCTTCAGAATCCAAGATTACCTGGACACTTCTCATTTGCCTAAGCACTGCGTTCGCTATGCAGAGGTATGCCGTACATGTATAGTAAAGCTTAACAATCACACATAATTTGCTCAGTTTCAAGTATGCATACAATCTATGTATGTCTAGCACTGGCCCCACTGTACTGTTGCATCCACAGCTGGCTGTGGATTCTCCACATTGAAAAAAAAGGCAGACCTTGGGCACCACTGGCCATTGCTTCAATACACCGCTGTGCACAAGCACCCGTACACTAGAGACAGTACAAGGGGTTTACAATTGGCACATGACATTTTAGACAATCAATGAGACTCTCCAAGGGATGCTAGGAATCTATTGGGAATCACAACCCATAATTGAATTCACAAAGGCAATTACATTGCTAATAAATCTCTTCTTATTAGAGGTCTAGCTAAAATCCTGTTATATAAGAGGTGGTATCCACAGAGCTACTTGGAACAGAAATGACAAAAGAAGTGAGGGTCAAGAAAGATAATGTTGGTAGTGAGGGAACATCTAAATCCATTTCACAGGCAAAATTCACTGGACACAAGCATGGGTATAGTGGTGTGTGAGAAGAAAAAAACAACAAAAATATGAACTACTGAGTTATTATGGTACATAAAACAATTGAAAGAAAAAGAGTGTGTAACTAAGCCTAGCTGAGACTGAAGAATAAGTTCATTTTTTTCCAAACCCATGAAACTTCTGAAAGATATATATCTCCTAATGCTGCAAAAGAGGTTTTACTTTGCAGAAGTTTTGATTTACCTAAAATTAATGTGTCTTAGCTGTAATTATGATACTTACTTATTGTAAGAGGCGTGGATTTGAATACAAGATGGAATGAATTCTGAGAGATACACATTTAGATCAAGGAGCAAAAAAAACTCAAACCAACCTCAGACTGTGAAGTGCTGCAGCAATAACAATAGGACAAAATGATAGTAGAAGGAAAGATGGAATCCTACTAGTGAGAACAATGAAAAGAAAGTAGTAAAAAACTGAGATTTTTTTTTTTTTTAATAAACAGATTCTCAAAAGATTCTGTAGAGCAAACATGCCCATGATTGTAATACTGTTCAGTAGTTCCCCGTCAGGGAGCAAACAAAATGGCCCATCAGGCACTGAGTCATATGCACAATGTTTCTTTTTCCGCTTCATGTGAATTATTTCTTAGTTCAAATAATGGTCCTGCTACGGACTGAAGAGAGATAGACAGTAAGCTAAACTCCTGACACTAACATTGTTGGAAATGAAAGAATAGGAGGAGCTGGTAAACGGATAGCTCATGAACATAAACCAGCCACAAACAGAAGTTTCTGGAGTGGGAAGTGGTCTTCTCAAGGTCTTTTTCAAACTATTGTACTGTGATAATTATGCTTTCTTTTTTAAAAAAGAAAGTTTATTTTGTTCTCCCTTTTTGAAAGAAGGGAAATCAAACTGCAAGGCTGAATACAGTCTCTTCTTCACATATAAAATGTCTGTCTATTTTTCTTAAGATCGCTGTCAATGCAAAGATAGAGCTGTGTCCTTTCTTTTCTTCTCCTAAATCTTTTGGAAAGAAGGATGAAAAGCAAAATTCAATGTTTGTGAAATCCAAATGCTAAGAGATAAGAACAACAAATAGTTATTCTTAGGTATAATGAGGTACTGCATGCCCACTGTGAATCAAAGCAACATAAAACACTTTAGAATGAATAGAGTAACAGGGTAGGAACAAAAGGATTCCAGTGGCTGCTAAATTTGTTTCCAAAAGACATTGTTTCAGCCTCTCAAGAAAATATTAAGTGCTATGAGGGCAATTCAAAGATATATTCAGACTCCTATGCTAAAAAAAATATGTCATTAGAGCAGACGTAAGAACAAGTTTCAGCTAGTTCCAAGTAAATGGTTACCTGCTGTATTGTATAAGCATAGTGTAGCTTACAATTAAGTCAAATTAAGTGGAACTGGAAAAAAATAAACAAAACCAAAATATGTGGAATTGACCAGTTTGAGAAAACTGCATTTTAAAAGACAAAGTCAAATTCCCAATTCACAGTACAATCCTTGAATCAAATTCCTGAGCTAAATTCTCAAACCTGCAAGTCATTTTTGAACCCAGATTTTCTCAGTGAACGTATATGTTCCACAAACTTTGTAGGTAGTATTGTTTTACATATGCATGCATATACACATGTGCACATATATACATTTCTGTAAGTGTGCATGGAAGTGTTATCTATGTGTATAGACATACATATACACATAAATACATATATATATAAAAGTTATGATGATAGATTTTGCAAAATAGAAACTGGAACCAAGACTTGTTTAAATAATTCATGTATTTTTCTACTGAAGATACTGCATGTAAACTCTGTAAGATGTATTTGCAACTTATGGCTTATACAGTGTATCTTATTTAAACATGATAGCAAATAATTCTCTACAATTTACTGTTTTTTCTCTAACCACTGAGTGCATTAACATTCTGAAGACAAAAGAATAATATTTGGTTTTGAGAATCTTCCATATTCATTTTTATATTCATTAGAGAACAGTGAGTATAGAAATGAGGAAAAAATTACACTATGTATAAAGTCTTTTCAATATACTAAATTTTTAGAGCAAATGTTATTGTAAGCATTATATAAGAATTCAGAAGACTAGGGGCTATTTTCTTCCCTGCCAACCCCACCCCCAAGTACTTGTTTCTGAAATTGCATATTTCAAAGACTCTTCAACAGATTTTTAGTTCCAAGGGCTATTTGACTTCTGCAACACATGGAAAGGAAAAGTCTGAGGGACAAGATGAGAATGTAAGAAAGCAAGACAAAGAAAAATCAAAATTAGATAAAGAAGAAAGTAAATTAAAATAGTATATATAAAAAAAAGAATACACTATCATTTAAATTTGATGAGAATGAACAAATTGCCCAGCAATTCTACTTTTGTTTTTCTTAAGCATTGTAGTTCCT
>NW_010307309.1:6246-15132 GCF_000700745.2 Antrostomus carolinensis
AACCAGGTGGCATGATAAAATCAGATTACATAGACAGACATTTCATACATAACCGGGTTCATAAAGTAGTCCCACATCTCCAGGAGGAATAGAACACCTTTCCTCAACTCCTTTTTTTCCCCCTCACCTAATTTTACAGGAGCCTGGAGTTGCAGTTCACATATTAATTTGACCAATTTAATAAAAAATTAAATATTGTCTGGTTGTGTTTTTTTGTTTTTTTGTTTTTTGGTTGTGAATCTTCTTCACTGGGATATTTAGAAGTTCATAGGAACCTGCTAGCAGCTACCCATTACTTAATTTTTTTACAAATAAAGCTCCAGAAAGCAAGAATGTAAAAAAAAAAATAAAATATGTTTTTGTCAAAATTGAAACACATAAAATTTCTTTCAGTATATTCCTAGTTAGAAATATAAAATTTATTTCACATAGTGCCCATTTTTCAAGAAAACAGAGTAGTTCAGTGAGCAAGAGAAATAATGATGACTGGTTTCCCATATTAGGAATAATCTTTTAGATTATCCGTGACTGTTAAGTAGGTACCAAGCAAGGCTTTTCTTGATACTAGGTCATTCTCTGGGTCCTGCCCATGTAGATTATTGATGTTTATTGAAGTGAAGGTTTCATTATGAGCTCAGCCTCATCAATCTCTTTTCTACTGGGCTGATTATAGTTACAAAACTTGTAATACTCAGAGACCTCTTGCCCTTCTCACCAATTTCAACCAACATAGTGAATGGACTCAAAACTGTGAGGGAAAAAGACACCCAGAGACACAGACAGAAACAGAAAGTATGATTGTGTAAGCCTTATTTCCCTCTCCTTAGGGAGCCACTTTAAAAGACATTTCTTGATTAAGGGAATTTTAAGTGGAGAGATAGTTTTCTGGCAAATAGCTAGTAATTTTTGTCATTTTTACTGCCATGAGAAGGTTTATTGATTACCATAGGAATATTCTAGTGAGAAAATTTTATCCACATGGATAAAAATGTGTTGTACCAGAATCTAAGAAAGCATGCTAATTTCTTTGGGCCCACCAACATTATCAACGTCAGCAACAGTATCCTGAGGCAGCACTTATTTGCTACTTAACATTCCTGAACATGTTGTGCAAGAGACTAGCACAAGGCAACTCTGCCCAGATGTTCATCATCATGCAGCTGTTGAACGGAGCGGGCAGCATGCACCGTGCGTAAGCGGTTTTTGCATACACAAACGTGACCTACTTGAATATTATATAATAAACAATTTAGAACCAATGAACTAATTGGTCAAAGGCACAAAGAGCATGGCCACAAAATCACCTGGTGGATGTATTTTTGTCTGTCTTCACAGGAAAACGTTTGTGAAGGTCTAATTCAGCTTTTCATTACATAGACGTTGCTTTTGTTAAGTGTATGGGAAAGAGCACTGGACCAGAATGCTGTGGAATAGCTATTGCACTTTTGTTTAAAATACAGTGTACACACTTAGCAGAATTCGATGGATGATACCAACAAATTTACCAAATATGTTTTTATATAAATTACTTCATAGACACAGATTGCAATGAAGTGCTAAAGCACTATATAGAAAAAACCTAAAGAACAATATCAAGCCCATAAACAAGCCTGTTTATATCCTATACAAACAGGATAATATTGTTCTATTTCAAGGGATTATTTGACTTCAAGTCATTGCAAAGAATCATTCAATCTAGATTACAAAGTTTGAAGCTGGAGTTAAGGTTTTCAAAGCTACATTTTTGTTAATTTTAATTGTACCATATTAAGGTGCCTCAATGTTGATTAAGACATCAAAATAGTAATAAAGAAAGATACACTTTTCAAGAATTTTAGGACTTTGAGGGTCCCTGAGATTCTTTGCTAATCAGTTGCTGTGCTCAAAATCCTTTCCTGCAATTCCTTGCCAGGTGTTTACATGAATACTTGAAACATTTTGAACAGAATTTATATGATCCCTCTGTATCAGAATGAGGGGATCTTTTTATCAGTTAAAGCAGGGCATGCTGCTGATAAAAATTTTATCAACTATTGAAGCTTTAAAATCCAGTTCCATTTTAGAGGAAGATTAGAGCAGTAGCTGCTTCAAATTATATCAGTAGGATATAAAAACAAGCCAATTAAAGTAAAGAATTGAACCATTAGGTCAATTTTTTCCAAAGATAATTAACAAGTATACAGATGTCTCCCATAGATATCTGTGCACATATGAGTAAGAATGCAATTAGACATGTCTTTGAGCATGAATTAGTCCTAAACTTTCAACAAATACTTCTGACTGAACTAAGTAATGGATTAGTCTATGTGATATAATTACGGATAAGGGGGAAAAAAAAAAGTGCAAAGCAAAAATGTAAAGTCCTTCAGTAACATGTGTTGATTTCTTATAAATAACACATTACTTTTAAAATCTGCTTTATGAGAAAGTATAATGCATACAGAAAAAAAATCATCAAAAATATATTTTTTTTTTTTTACAAAAAAGTTATTTTATACCTAAGCATGTCAGATGCAGTAAGAAAAGCAATTTATAAAGATTTGAAGTATATTTGTAATATATTGATAAAAGTGACTTTTTAGCAACAACAGAATTTTTATATATGACATATTGCAATGTTGAAATATTTGCAGAAATTAGACTTCTGGTAAAACTGTAATCAAAGATGCACTAGAGAATAGAGGAAGAACTGCTGTACAGACTGTGTACATGACTAAATGGTAATTAATCTAGATACCATTAATAATCTGAAAGGCAATTGTACTAGAGAGGCCATATTAGAAAGTAGTTGACTACCATTCACTGACTAAGTTGATGGTATTATTTATACAGTAATTTAGCATTGTTATGCATTGAATAATGTTATGAAGTATCTGCTGTGCATATTATTTGAGTAATTCTTCCCCATTCAGATTAAAAATCTCCATTAAATATCAGTAAAAATAGAATGAGCTTCTTTCTGTCCTGAAACATAGCTTTAAATCTATTATACTTTACTCAAGCTTTAAAGTTATGCCTGTATAATAAACTGTAACTGAAACAAATTTTTTTAAAAAATCTGTCTCTTCAGTATCTTCAGTGTTTATTTGAGGACATTGACATGTCCAAGAATATTATTTGCTTTTTCACCCAGGCAGCAAAGGGAGTAATTGTGTTTGATTTCCACAAAAGTATAAACTAAAGGGATATTGTAATTTCTTCTTTAATCTACAAACCATTCTGTGAAGGTAAAAGGGTTGAAATGGTTGAAGTGATCATTTGTGCACAATTAGATACACACACATGCATACACACAAACACAATATTTATAGATGTATATTTTCTATCTGTCTGCAGACAAAGGCATGTTTCAGCAAGGAGACAGGTTCTCACTGGACTCAAACAGGGATCCCCCATTTCTCTGTTGTACAACTTTTCAGGTACTTGCCACTGGTAAGCAACAAACTATCAAGTCAACCAGCTGTCTAAGGGTAGGATGCATTTGTGCTTTGTAATCTTAACTCCTTCACAAATTAACAATTTCATAGTGCTATTTTATGCTACTACTACAATACATAGCATAAAACATTTTTAATGGCATCTCAGCAGATTGGCAGGATTTTTTCCTTGTGTCTGCCTCCTCCCTTCCAGAAGGGTTCTTCAATCTTATGTAGTTCCCTGTCTTTGAAACAAGCACCACTGAAGCAACTTCTCTGAGTCTTGAAAGCATGATGAGCATGCATGTCATTCCTCCTGAAGAAGCACCCTGTAATTGATTCAGAGTACTTTGAATTATTTGTAGTTTTTATAATATCACTGAGTTGTTACTACTCTGCTTTTTTTCTGAGTAGTTGCTCAATGAAGTCCCCATTTTACTGGATTTGACCCCAAATTTTACATTGTGTAATGCATAACTGTAAAGATACTTACAAATGAATGCCTAGATGTTGGACTCTCTGAGCAAATATATCTCACGTTTCAGAAAAAGACTCCACACCAAAAACTGTCACATTGCTAATAAGCAAGATAAGGAAGCTTATTAGAAATGACAAAACATCCTTCGGGGGGGAATATTTTTAAATGTATGTATAGTGCATAGCTAAACACACATGCACATATTAAATATACAGGTGCATATAGAAAATATACATACTTTTCCCTCTCCCTTGCTCCAACAAGAAAAATAGAATCAGACACTGGTATCTTATATATTAAAATAAGTAAGGTAGACTGAAAAAAAAAAAAAGTCAAGGAAACTATAAATCCTTTTCTGAATGCACTGGGAGAATAAAGTCTAGCAAAAAATCTGGAGGGCCAATGGATTATCAAATTATAAAGAAAACATTCAGAGGAGAGAATGCTACACCAGAAAACTAAGGGAAATGTTTGTCTCACTATTTGCTGTGCTGAAGTTTCAAGACATTCCCATGCCAGAAGCTATTATTTCCAGGGGAGGTGCTGAACAGATCTCTGCCAAATTGAAATGTAAGTAGAAAAGGCTTTAAGCAAATTCATAATATGGGAAGCAACAAATCAATAGGACTAGAAGGTGTTCAGTAAAGAGTTCTTAACCAGCCCAGAAATGAAATAGCTAATTGTATAGTATAAAATTCATACTAAAAATGTCTTGAAACAAGAGGATTGCAAAGTGGTTAATGGGGCACAGTCCCTCACTAAATGTCCTGAGATTTAATGTATACACATTTAAAAATTCAACCAGATTAGGTTTGTTGGGTTTGTTGTTTTATTGTTGTTGGGGTTTTTTTTTTTAAAAAAAGAAAATAAGAGGAAAAAAAGTTCTTCGAGTGCCACCAAATACAAAGACTTCTCTATTGATGAAGTCCCCCAGCCCAAATTACCAGAGAGTGGAAAAGTTCCACTACATGCTCACAGGGTTTTACAAAACACATTTGGTATAGATGAGGGCAGAGGCAAGACAGTAGGCTAGATAAGTCTTGTTCTGACCCAATGCATGTGGGCTTGTATTTTGGTTTCTTTGTTTTTTTACAGTTTCAAGAACTTTTACTGGCTTAAAAATGTTAGTTACTGAGTATTACTGCAGATGCAGTATGCCTGCTTCTGTTAGATTAAGGTGTTCCAAGTAACAGCTATCTTCCATCTGCATAACAAACTGTAATAAAATCACCTCTGAAATGAACCATCTTGACAATAAAATTAATGAGAAACAAATGCATCACACTGCAGTGTTCTTACTAACTCTGTATCAAGTATCACACAGCACTACTCATTTAACCTACTCTATTATAAGGCATGTGTAATTCCTAATGTTAGGAATGTCTAGTAATTTGCAGCTAAACTCCTAATAAAATGTTGAACTTTTCACGGATGTTCAAAGACATTTGGAGGATTTAGTTTCAAAAGTCATATAATTATAATAAAGACAATTTAGAGACTCGGATATGTTCTGTAATTGAACCCTGCAGCACAATCTGCAATTTCCAAGGGAAAAGAAGCTTACTTTGCTTGACAGAGTTGAACCAGTATAAAAAGATAAAACCAACTTCAAAAGCAAAGACTTAGAGGTAATTGTTTGTTTCCTAGAACAATAATTGCATTTGAAACCAAATTTATTTTCACATTTGTGCAGGCTTGGGGCAGCTTACTGATGCAGCTTCTCTGAGTGTTCACTACTGACTCAATATAAGCTACAAAAATTCTCATGTAATACATAAAATGAGGACTGGAGTGCTAATAACATATCTCTAGGCATTCATTTGTAAATGTCTTTGCAGTATCACATTGGAATTTACAATTTGGGGTCAGATCCAGGAAAAAAAGCAAAGGGGAGAAAAAGTCTAAGTTTCTTTGGCATACATCCCTAAAGCCTGCATTTCATAAGAATGCAATACATATTGGATAAAGGATACTCGGTAGATTTTTTTTCTACTTTCTAATCTTCTTCTAAGCATGAACTCTATCTCTCTTTCATCTGTGTGCAGGTACTTGTGAAAAGGCCTAGGAAACACTGAAAAAGAAAAAAATATTAAACATATACTATGTCAAACTCATAGAAATAAGCTTCTTATATATGTATGTATATTAAAATGTGTGGGTATGAAGAAAAACAGGAGAGTCCGCTTCTCTAATCCACATAGACTTTTATGATTTTGCACTATTTATAAAACAACTTGTTAATTACCACACAAATTTTTATTCCTTCTTTTAAATTTTTTTTGTTTTTTTTTAAATGAGGAAAATTATCTTGGAAACTTGAGCAGCATCTCTTGAGCTTAGATCTAAAGCTGAAAAAAATTACATGGTATTTTCTGGTCTCCAAGCAGTTTTACAACACTGGTCAGGGTCTTGCTAATGAATAATTTAGAGAATGGCAAACAGAAATATGAAATGCATATTTGCGTAAATTCAATTGCATCATAATGTCCAATTATTTAATGAAATGTGATCCCTCTTAAATAACACCTGGAGCTGGTTCAAATTGCAGTGAGATTGAAAACTAGCATAACTAACAAAATAAAAAATGGAGAAATACAGCACATAGGTCTTTAAGATTCAGATCTCAAGGTTTTTGTGCAAATGAAACCCAAGAAAAGAGACTAAGAAAAACTGAATTCACAGTACTTACAGGTTTGCTGTGGATGAAGATTTGGATCTTCTCAGGTATTTTTCTTACCCCCAACAAAGGAAGAGTTTTGTAAATAAAGGGTGATACCACTGTCACATCCTTCTTTCAAATGCAGCATTAAAAATATTAAATTAATTTTTTTTCAGCAAAATAATTGGTAAGTTTAGGTTGATTTTGATAAACAAAGGAATTTTGTTTATCAGAGAGGCTATGCAATCAGGGCTGGACCTGGAAAGGGGAAGAATAAACAGACAAGAAAGAGGGGAAAGAAAGGACTAGGAGAAATGACAGTGTTCCTCAGTGTCCATGAATCCAATCTGATTGCAAATTCTGTATCTGACTGCTCAGTAAGAAGATATGCAAAGATGAAAGTGTGCTACACAAAAATGAAAACAAAACAAAAAAGCCATTATCAGAGAAAGTGAATTTATGAAGGAAACAAGAAAAATAATAAAAAGATATTTTAAGAGTTTTTTATTAGTGGGCATGTTAAGCAATATGGGAATAAGATTACTTTTCTTTCAGGGAAAAGATGGCAGTTTAGTGATATGTAATGAAGCAAACTTCTACATCCACTTAGTTGACTGGTTCTATAAACTTGTGGTACAAATCTGAAGTAATTTTAGAAAATAAGTGGAATTTAACTAGTGTGAGACTATCGCCAATTAGAGAGAAAGACATTAGAATTTGACCCCTAATTGCCAGTGGATCTCTGGACACAAGTAGCATATCAGAACTTTTTAGCAGAATTTAACCTTGGACTATTCAACATATAAATTTCTTCTCACTTGTCAGAAAACTTAAATTAACCACTGAAAATAGCTTCTCTGATCATTGTTATTTCAGCAAAGCAGGTCAGCAGTCTGTCAGCTCTCTCCTGAAACCTTACCCTTGTTACAATTCTAATCCATCAAGGTAACTTCAAGGATAGTTTCAAATTATTTTTCCCCAAGGTAGCATTAGGTTGACACAACAAAAGCTCAGCATTCTCAAATCCTTCCTATCCCTTGTCATGAACAGATGGCACAATAAAGATGGAACCATTTCCTTACGATCAAAACTTAAAGAAAGTAGAATTTGTTAAGGAAAACCAAAATTGATGCTATAAATATTTCTGAAGCTGCTTATAGTTTAATACTCTAGAAGTACAGCAGCAGCAATATCCTTCTTGGCTTCTGGCACTACTCTCATCAGTATACCATTGGAAGTTAAAAGAACAAAAAAGATTAGAAACAAAACTCCTTTGCCTCAACCTGAAAACTACAAATTCCTTTTCTGGCTAAGAGACAGCCCAACCAATATCAATACGTTCCTTATTGCTGTGGTTATTTGGAGCTTCTTAAAAGCTAAAATGTTCCTGATTCCTTCTAAGGTGGGCTTTAAGATGTTTTTTCTTCCAATCCCTCTGGTCCCTCCATTGGGCAGAATGCAGCAATGTCTCTGATATCTAGTTCCCGCTCTTCTACTCATTGGAACAACAAAGAGGCACAACCCCACAGATCACACACAAGTTTTCACTCTCTCTAACTAAAAATACGCATTAGGCCATCTCCTCTGCATTAGGAAGGAACCCTGCTCAGCCAGCACAGGACAATGCTATGTACGTGTCCTGCTCCTCACTGACCCTTTTAAGACATGGCCAGAGCGGGAATCACAACCAAGTTGAAATCCAGACTACCTAGAAGACTCCTGCGTGCTTTAAAAAAATAATAATAATTTGACCTCTGTTTTTCCCTGGCACCATGGAACTCTTCATAACAAGAATGCTTTGTCAACAAGCAAAAGAAGAATTTATTTTCTTTTTATTTCACAGGAGAAAGAATATACAACTGTTAATAGTGAAATATAGGAAAGAACTAATAAAAAAGGCTGAGCTGACTAAAGCAAATATCATATCAATCCATATTCAAAAATCCTCTGACTTATGCAGTGCAAATCAAGGCGTACAAGAAGAATATGCTTACAATATACCACCCAGTCATTATATAGTGCTTTGTTTATGCATTCAATTTCCTTTTGTGATTAAAATTTCCTGTACAGAGGTTGCTCAAGAGAAAAAAGAAAGAACCAAAAAAAGACGAGAAACAAAAAAAGAAAGCATTGTGTAGTAGTTTAATTTGGCTGGCAGCCAAACACCCTCAGCTGCTTGCTCATCCCTCTCCCACTCCTCCCCCCCTGCCCCTTACACCCCTGCCCAGGGAACAGGAGAGAGAATTAGAGGGGTAAAGCTAAGTAGACTCATAGGTTGAGACAAGAACAATTCAATAATAGGAATAAGATAAACTTAAAATAATAATAATAAT
>NW_010307310.1:0-202 GCF_000700745.2 Antrostomus carolinensis
GGTGACAGAGCACTGGAACAGGCTGCCTAGAAAGGTTGTGGAGTTTCCTTCTCTGGAGCTATTCAAAACCTGCCTGGATGCAGTCCTGTGCAACTTGTTCTGGGTGAATCTGCCTTGGCAGGGGAGTTGGACTACATGATCTCCAGAGGTCCCTTCCAATCCCTACCATTCTGTGAATATGTGATTATTTATAATTGTTCTT
>NW_010307310.1:226-19372 GCF_000700745.2 Antrostomus carolinensis
CCATCTCAAAGATGGAAATATTATCCTCATTTCACATATCCACAGATTCCTACAGAACACCTGCAGTTCTAGTTCTGGAACAAAATTAGGATGAACATGTCCATTACTGAAGTCGGCCCCACTGACAAGAGGGTTCTTGTTTTGCCTGTTCACGCAACCAACAATGAATGCAAAAAACCCAGTGAACAAAAGATAAATTACTATTTCCAGTCCTTCTCCCCTGAATTGCCTTTACCCCTCTGTTAGAAAGCAGCTGCACATACAATTAATTCAATATTTGTTATAACTAGGAAGGGTGGGATCTCCAGTACAGAGAGAAATGAGTACTTGGGTATGGGGATAGAAACTTTCTGATGCAGATTTATTAGCTACAAATGGAGAAAATTACTGCTCTGTTAGCAGCTCATGCATTTTTAGTTTTCTGCCCTCATTCATATACCCTCTTTGGTTACAGCATATGCCATATGACACATGTGTGCACTTACACATAAAGTTTTTCAGTGGGAGTTTCACAGGAACGAGGAGGGAAGTAATAGCTGGAGAGGTGGTACATTTTGGAAAGCGAGAACAACAGAAATATTGTGGTTTGCTTGGGCTGATTTCTGTAGGTTTTGCAGCCTAAGTACAAACCGGCCTCTTTCTCCCACTCTGACTTGCCTGCCCTTCACCCGAAGCACAAAAATAAAGCTTCTAATTGATTTGTACGTTGTGTTAAAATAATATACTTCCTAAGGCAGACGGAATTTTAATATCAAATCAAAATTTAAAAGTGGTTCATGTTGATGAAAAGTATAGTTTACATTATTAAATATGTTTCTTACAGAGGAAGGAAGCAGTAAATGTAATTAAAGCATAATTGGATAGAAGATGCTGCTTATCCAGACAGAAACGTGGGATGTAGGAATGGTACTTTCCTTCTTTCCGCTAGTCATTTAGGGTTCCCTTTGAACTAAAAGAAATGGCTATGTGTATAATTACATCCTCTCTCATTTAATTACCATTGGAATTCAGGTAAGATGATAGTAACAAGTAATAGGGAAGTTATCAATTACTACATTAGCACACTTGTGACAAGTGAGGTCTCACAGATAACTAAATTTGTAGAGTTTAGGTTTGAGCAGTTAGTCAGTCGTAAAGAAGTATTAAAAATTAACTGAAATATGTATGGCTAGCACCAGTGAGCTTCATAATAATAACATGTAAAATGTAAAAGTGAAAAATTAATTTGTGTATTGAATTTCAACATCAGACAGAACTATCAATTGTCAAGTGTTAAAACAGATCTATTTACTCCCTTGTCATCACAAGTTAACCTTCTCAATTACATAGAGGACACACGAAGCAAGAGAAGTGCAAATAATGCAGTGGTCCTTTCTTTCCAAAGAATGACTTTAAAACTGAGGAGAAGGCTTCATGATCAAAGTAGAAGGATTTGATTTTCTGTTTTCAATGGAAAGACTTGACTCTTGATATTGCCGCTTGAGTATAAACTTATTCAGTATAAGAGAGAAACTAGAGTTTGTGCCTGTGAAAACTTGAAACAAACAACCTAAATGTGCAGGGCAAACTCTAACTTACTTTCAGTGGGCAACACTCTCAGTGCCAGCCAGTAAAACACTTCCTAGGACACAAACATTCTTTCTTTTTGTGCTTGAGGACCTTCCAAACCATATCTCTCATTTCTTTAACAGGTTTGAATGTGTGCACAGGGAATGGGAGCTCATCATCCTTCTTGTTGAGGTTGTTCAGCTGTATAATAATTTTCATCTGGACTGAAAAAGGAAGTGTAAGGAAGAAGAATGTCAGTTTCTAACCTATTAAAAAAAAAAAAAAAATCCATAAATGCATCTTACACAGATTAGCAATGTAAGAAAGGCCTTAAATAATGATAAAGAGGCCTTGGAAATAGCATAAAAATTAAGGTTTTTATCCACAAGGTGTGAGCCAAATGTCAAGTTATTAATGAATATGCATGAAAAACATCTCTAAAGAGCTGTGCAACCTGAAGGCAGAAACAGATGCCTACAAAGTTTATCAGTTTTAGGATTAAATTGCAAATCAGTCTAGACTTTCAGCACCATGGCTATGGACTTAAGCACCCAAGATCAGGATTCTGTAGACCACTGCATTGTTAGATGTCTCGTAATTCCACCACTTACAGAAAAAGACAGAAGGCCAGTAGCATCATTACTCACATGCATCCTGTAGTGCCTGCAGGACTGTGGACAGTCATGAAGTTAGACAGCACTCAGTAAATCCTTATGCAAAATTATTTTAACAGAATTTTACTCTTATATTTTAGGATTGTTATTATTAATATTGGGAATTTTTATTACAGCTTTAAAAAGGGAATTCCTCTTTCCCAAATAAATTTTAATATTTATTAATATTAATATCAAAATCAAAATGTTGATTCTTTGGGGCTAGTATAAAGAAAAATAAATTCTAATACTTGTGGGAGGATTTAATGCAAACTTTTATGTCCCTAAACCTAGTAATTTAGTGATTTTAAGTTTATTCATGTGAGCAATTCTATTTGCATATGTATGAATAAACTTATACTTTAACAATTTGAAAAATCTAATACTGGTTTTCTTCTATTTAAAATTGATCTCTCTGGATCTGTGACAATACTGACATTCTTTAGAAGATGAAATGCATTATTTCTATTACTTTTCAGGAGAAGTTAAAAATTTTCTTCTGTTGCAAACAGAAATAGACAACTTGATTGCAGGTGTTATTCCTGCAAGTGCTCTATGTAGCCTTGTGACCCACTGGTAGCAACAGGCCATATACTCAGTGGTAAACTAAAAAAATAAGTTCCAAGACTTGCCAGCGTTTGTGTGGATCTCTCTTGGCCTACATTAAGCTTTGTTTTAGTTACTCTAGCTGTAATTGTCTAGCAGTCAGGTGACTATTACCTATTTTGGTTTAGCTTTTGCTTAGCTTTGTATGACTTTTTTCTGGTATAACACTTATTGTTTTATATGCCACCAATAGAAAGTAAAAACAAGTGCTTTCTCTGTGCAATACAAACTACCTATAGCCCTAGAAAAACATACCAGTCCCTAAAGGACTGCCACCCTGGGAGTTTGGTAAAACCAGCACTAGCAATAACAACATTTATCAAACATATGTGAAACACACCTTATATTGTAAATTTAAATGTAACTTTGCAGACCACTGACAACAGAACAAGGTAAAGGTTCCCTTGCACTTTGCTGATCTGACCCTTGCTTGCCTGACTCGGCCTTCTTCCTTATCACTGTGGACTTCTCTAGTGATCAGGACTGCTGTCTGGATCTGGTCAAGTTTGCTCGATGTGGTCTACTCCTCTTGCCTGCCCACTATGTGACAGCATCCCTGGCCAGCCAGGGTACTGACCTGCTGTCACCTCCACCCCAGCTTGCCTTCCATTCTGTAGCAGCCCAGTTTTGCTGCTTCCTGACAAAAATGTCATCAAACACCTGGTCTTGCTGCTTGTGGATGTGTAAATCAATTTGAACAAATGTAATTGTGCCTGCATAAGCAGTCCACGCTTTCTCCTGGGCATACAAAACTCAAAGGAGACACATGTAAGAGTAAAATGCTTTACACTGTGTCATCTTCCCTGGTTAGACTGCTGATCAAATTAATTTTTAAATAATCTTTCTGACTGCCCTGAAGTATAAGGACAGTAATTCCTAACCCCTACATAGTGCTTTTCATTTTTCAAACTATTGTAATATGTGTAACAACTGAAACTACTCCTCCAGGTACACTTGTAAAATAACAATTAATAATCCTTTATACTTCTATTATGTCTAACGTTTTATGTTCTTGAAGTATTTTGTGTATTTAATGGATAAAATCTCATACAGCTTCTGTGTATTAAGCCTTACAGGGCCCAGTGAGTTTTAAAGCACTAACAAATTTAGAAAAAAAAAAAAAAAGTAGTCTCCCTTGCATGGCAAAGGGAGATAAAGGGGGATCTTCATTAGTCTTTTTTTGAGGTATCAAACTACAACACTTCGGACTTGAATCTTGTCCCTTTTTTTGCAGAAGGACAAGCTGAAGCCCAGAAAGATGAAACAAAAAGATGATATCAGAAAACGAAAAGCCTTCCCATTGACTCTTACTCCCTGTCTGTAAGACACATATGTGTCCTATAGTGGAGGGCACAGGGACACTGTTCCTGCCTCCCCATCAGTCCCTCCTCATGAGGTCTCAGAGGACTATGAAGGTCATAGAATCATAGAATGGTATTAGGTTTGAAGGGACCTTAAAGATCATCTAGTTCCAACCCCCATGCCAGCAGCAGGGACACCCCCCACTTAGACCAGGCTGCTCAATGACTCATCCAACCTGGCCTTGAACACTTCCAGGGAGGGGGCATCCACAACTTCCCTGGGCAACCTGTTCTGGTGTCTCATCATCCTCACAGTGAAGAATTTCTTCCTAATAACTAATCTAAATCTACTCTCATCCAGTTTATAACCACTGCCCCTTGTTCTGTCACTACCTGCCCTTATAAAAAGTCTCCCCAATCTTCCTGTAGGCCCCTTCAGATACTGAAAGACTGCTATAAGGTCTCCCTGGAACCTTCTTTTCTCCAGGCTGAACAGCCCCAACTCTCTCAGCCTGTCCTCACAGCAGAGCTGCTCCAGCCCTTCGATCATCCTGGTGGCCCTTGTCAGGACTCACTCAAGTAGGTCTATATCCTACTTATGTTGGGGCCTGTATTGGGTTTGATGGGGGGAAAGTTGTTGTAAGATGTGGTTGTTATGTCTCACTGTGCTACTTGGATGAATGGCAATGAATTAAATTGATTTTTCTTCCCCAGGTTCAGTCTGTTTTGCCCGTGACCATAACTGGTGAGTGAGCTGTCCCTGTCCTTCATCCTAATTCGTGCCCCCTTTGTTGTGATTCCCTTCCCATCTCACCATGTGGGGGTGTGAGTGCAGGACCTTACGGTCTGCCTGTGGTTAAACCACCACAGGGCCCCAGAACTGGATGCGGTACCTTAGGTGGGGTCTCATGAGAGCAGGTCGGGAGTTCCCATGCTGCAGGATATTATCATGCAAAACACTACATATTTTCTCTCTTCCTGGCTGTGATTTTGCCACCAATATGATATTGGGCAAATGTCCCCAGCTCCTGTAATTTTTCCCCTTATTATAAATAATATAATGCATGTAGAATTCTGACACTTACTGCAACACCTTTGATTAATATCACTTTAATAAATGCTTAAATGAAATATACTCTGTAACTGTCCTGGGTTTGATTAGGATAGAGTTAATTGTTCAAAGGGAACTGGGAGAGGAGCAGCTGGGGCAGCTGACCCAAACAGGACAAAGCAGGTATTCCATACCACCTGACGCCATGCTCAGTATTTAAACAGGGAAGTTCCTGGAAGGGGGAGCTGCTGGGTACTGTGGTTCGCGAGTCAGTCAGGTGGTGAGCTGTTTGGTTCTATGTACCACTTATTGTGTTGTATATTCTTTCATTAGTACTGTAATTGTTTGATGTTGTTTCTACCTTACTATTTCAGTAAACTGCTCGTGTCTCAACCTGTGAGCCCGCTCATTTATATTTTCTCCTCCCCATACCACCAGAGGGTGGGGAGTGGGTCGGGCAGCAACCCTTCCTGGTTAATACATGTCAATAACATAAGCTTCCTAACTCAAAATGGCAAAACATAACTGAGGTAACCAATAGACAGGCAATATTGCACTATTTAGAAGCAAATACAGAACATGCAGGAAATCTCTGAAGCTGAAGACACAGCTGGCAACGTGAAACCTGGGAAAGTGCCAGAAATCCGCCCTTCTCCTGTAAAACAATAAAACACTTGTCTTGGTGTGAGACATTATAATAGACCAAACCCCAAACTACTGACTTTTCTGGGAGATGCTGTGCACCATGGGAGTGTACCAGAGCGCCTGCTGATAACATGGCAAGCCTACAGAATGTTTTGCTTGTGCAACCCAATTCTAAACACTAACGACAAAAGAATATAAAACCCTTTTCCATGCAGTTAAATTCTTTAGGGCAGTTTAACCAAACCATTTTAAATTTGCCAAGCTTGACACATTGCTGAGATGGTACAACATGCCTCATTACACTGTGACTCTGTGTCAGCAGCACAGATTGCCACCAGCACTCTCTCTCACTTCCTAAGTACAGCACTGCAGCTCAGTGGCATTGTTTACTTTCCGTGAATTAAGGAAGAAAAGGAAAGCAAAGTCACCAGGTGCACTGGATGGGATAGTTTCTCTCCTCTCCTAGGTGACACAGTAGAAAAAGATTCATTTTCAAAGCAGATGTCCCAAGTTGCATGTTCATCTCAACAGCCCTGTTTCAGAAACAAGCAAGTAAAACAACTTCTGGTTCACCCTTCACTCTGGTCACAAAACTAGGGTGGGAGCAGTGCAAGGTACTCAGTGCATAGATAGGAGGAGAGGGATGGGGCCCACACTTCACTTACAGCTGGTTACATTCATGTGTCTAAAGCCAGACTACCTCTCACGTCCATTTTGTTGACTCTATAAAGAGCAAGTGAGAAAGGACACAGACAACCTCTAGGCCTCAAACTTTGTCTCATAGCTTTGTTTTTTTGTAATATTTTTGCATAAGCCTGCCTACCTGGGAGCTTGTTGAGCAGTAACCACTTCAGCAGGTCTGGGAAGACACTGGAGGTTTATCTCTAACTGCTCCATCCCATTTTGAGAACAGGCTGGCAGCAGAGGGGATGCCACAGGTGACACCAGGAAGATATGTGTGATGCTGTGAAGACTTGTGGCAGCTGGGACCTCCCTCCTGCTTACATCTGAGCACAGGGAGATGTGGCACTTCTGGGAGCTCATCCACCATGCACTGATTAAGAAAGGCACTTATTACAAGCATGTGAATAATCAGCGTAACTGCATTTTAAATAAAGCATGAGAAAAAATGAAATTATAATTACTCTAGTAAGAGCCATCAGTGGATACTGTTAGCAGGAGCCCTTGTTCTTGAGGACTGGGTTAGCAAAGCTTGGGCTAGAGCCAGTTTTAATCCTTTGAGGTTTCCCATCTTAAACAGTGGCACCGATTAGACACTTGAAGCTCAGAAAATGCTTAAGCATCCTGCTGAGCAGGGCTTTGAATCACCAATTCCTCTGGTTAACTAACTGGGATGTTACCCAGCTACGACAATCTGAAAGCCTTTTGACGGCCTAAAGTCTGGGAAGTGAATTCCTCTGATGTCCAAACTCACAACTGGCCATGCCTGCTTGCTGTGTACAAATGAAGTACCTAACAGTGGAAGCAGGCAGATGTACACAGTTTGTAAGAGATTTAATTCTCAATGTCTATTCATGTTAGCAGGAACATATATGGATAATAGTGGTGCACACGTATATACCAAGGTTCCTTCAACAGTTCTGAGTGCCCTTTCAACCACAGTCAGAGCAGTCTCAAGGAATTCAAGTGTCCTCTTTAAAAGTCTCAAGTGACTCTTTCTTTTTTTTTTTTTTTTGAGTGCTGAATCCCTCGTACGCTGCACTGAAAGTATATTCTCTCTTGGTTTTGCCCTCTACCAAATCTGCTTCTTTCAACTGCCAAATTTTCCAGTGTCTTTGTGAGTCTCAATGGGCTATTCTTTCCTTCTCTCTGCCAAGATCAAGCATTAACACCTATGTCTTTGTTCTTCACTTGAAAGATTTTCAAATTCCAAAGCCAAAAATAAATATATACTTGCTGCTATTATTAGCAGGCTTATTACATACAAGCATAGAGCTGAAAATATGTACCTGAGGACTGAAAATTCTCCAGCTATTTCATTCTGGTTATCACTAGTTGTTGATTTTTTTTATTCTACAAGATTCCTTGTCACAGGAAGGAAATACTTGGTGACTTAGGGCTTAGAAATCTGTTCTTAATGGTGTTGGAAACATTGCAGTTGCATGAATTAAGAAATAGCTTTGCACTTTAAAGAAAGCATTACATTTTATTAGCCTGGGGCATTAGAAGACATAAAAAATGTAGTGAAGTTATTCCCCTGCCTCCTTTTTTTGTCATAAGGAACAGAAATGCAACATACATACTTCTAGCATACATTTATCTCTTCTTCCTGTCAAGTCTTTAAAGAAATGCTTGACCTAAATGTCAAAAACTTGACTATAATTTGTAGCTGAAAGACCAAATAAGAGATATATTTCTAAGATGATCTTTCTTGGATTTTTTTATCAAGAAGGAAAAAGACAAAACTAACATGTTTAAATCAGTTGCAAGAAAATTCGTATGAGAAACTAAAGGTGAGAGAATCTAATTTGATTCATTGCTACAGATGTACTGCTGCACTGAAGGTCAGTGTGCCTGAGTGCCTGAGTACTTCTGAGAAGAGTTTAGAGAGCGAAGTGGCTGCCTGATGCTTATGAGTATGTACAATTGCTGCACCAACTTTTAGCGAAAAAAAAAAGACAAAAATAAAAAAGTTTTGTATATGTATGTGTATTCATATTAAATTCTGGATCCAGTATGCATTTTAATTGAAGTCACTGCTGGGACTAGAGATGGAGAAGAGTGCAAATTTGCATTGAGAATAGTGCTCGTGGCTCTAACAACTCCGATGTCCATTACACACCTACATGTATTGTTAAGCAAGTTTTCCCTCAGCTGAGATCTATTCTCCATTGTATTTTCCCACTTCCTCAGCAGACACATTTTGATGGATCTGTTTAGCTCACTTCTGTTTTGCAAGCTGAAATGTCTTAGAATGTATTGCCCTGCTACTTTGCTGCTAGAAGTTGAGTTAATCCCTTGCCACATCATTTACACTACAGCTATTTTCAGTTCTTTCTTTCTCCTTTCTATGACACTGTCCTTCTCATACTTTCCAAATGTTGTTGCAGCTGTAAAGCTCAATGTTATTAATTTAAGTATATAACGTGTCCATTCTGATTTGGCAATGTTTTATGGCAGCAATATCTGCCTTCAGCCAGATTGTTGGCACATTTACAAGTATTTCATAACTTCAGTGCATTCATTGGGAATCACAGATCCAGGAAGTTGTTCCAATCAAATTTTCACACAAAAACAACAACAAAAAAGGAAGTTTAGTCAATTATTTTGCCCCAGTAATTTGTGACTGCTAAAGACAGCTAAGGTAAATAGGCTTGATGAGTGAACTACATTGAAAGCAAGAAAATATACTTTACTTCAGAACACTGTTTCCTTCAGTAGATCATCTAGGCATTTTTTGTTTTCAAACATCAAAATATAATTGAGTTATCATAAGCATCAATCTATTTAAAAATAGTATTTGCTATCAGTTTAAATACATGTATTTGTATACAATATGTATCATTATTGTAAAATGTATCATTATACATTCATTATATATTCATATACATGAATAAATGAAATAAACTTCAATACTATGGTCTGTCTGTAGAGTCAATATTTATTCAATTCCTGAAGTGTGTCCAAAAGTAAAATATACACAAAGAACATTGTTTGCATTTCTGTGTTTGCTATTGAAATAATATGGGCTGTATGTCAGTTAAGTAGGATTTGAACATTTAACATTAAAACATTCTCCAATGTCAAATTAATGTAGTACACATGAGCCTCTTGTTATAAGATGTCCCTTGTTGCATGAAAAGGGTAGCAAAGCAATTAGTCAGGAAATAAACCCCCCTGGGTTCCAGCTTATCCTCAGATAACTGGCGGAGCTGGGGGCAGCCAGGCTTAGATCCTGAGTGATGCCCAATTCAGCACTGTGAGTCCGACAACAGAGGATTCACTCGATAGTTCGCTGCACTCCCATACCCACGATTTACAGACTCTCACAGCTAAACCTGCAGAATGTAGTGGTGTCCTGAGGTGGGGTTGGTGTGGTTGGTTAGACAGACACAGTTCAATGTGGCACTGCAAGTCTGGTTATGTTAATTCTGGATTCATTTGATGGTACCCTGCACCTGCTGTCCAGTCACGATGTGTGGACTTTCATAGCCTGTAAGGAGGAGCGAAGAGAGAAATTGTGCAGCAATTTAGGAAGTGAATAAGGCACTTTAATAAAGCAACAGGAATAATACAGATTCATGTGGATTGCCTATGATAATCTGCTGTCTGCAGAAGTATATACAAGCATTAAGGTTACAAATTACTAAAAGCACTAAGTTAGAAAGCAATTCTTTAGAGATTTCTAAGTCTCTGATAAAATTCTCAGGGCAAGTATAAATGTTATCCCAAAGGCATCGCTGTGGGGGGAAGAGAGGCTCAACCCATCGACTGATCCCGGACAACAATGCGATGGTATCTGCGATGGTATCTTCCCTGACTTGTCCATGATGGTGTCTTCCCTGACATCCCCCTTTCTTTAGGCTACTTTTATGTTATTTTTACCTTCAAGGTGGAGCTTGAGTGACTCTAGTCATACTTGTATCATGATTGGTAAAAACTCTTCCGTTTCCCTTTTTACCAAAAATTTGGAGCATATACTCAGTAAGGGGGGTGGCCTGTGAGCCAGAGGTGTGTTTTGGTGTTATGATGACAAAGTTTATTCAAGGTTCACACAAGGAAGGCATTTGTCTAAAGGGTGCCAGACTGTCAGCGCAGGATTGCAAACAGGTAGTGTGACAACTTCTTGGCATTGTGCGTCTCTTCTGCAGTGATTACAGGGGTTAACTAAGGAATTTCTGCTTTTTTTCCATCCCCCATACTAACATGCAGACTGGGCTCTCCAGGAGACAAACTTGGAGAGAAT
The DNA here is from genome assembly GCF_000700745.2 of Antrostomus carolinensis. Lineage (NCBI taxonomy): Eukaryota > Metazoa > Chordata > Aves > Caprimulgiformes > Caprimulgidae > Antrostomus > Antrostomus carolinensis. The sequence goes on from NW_010307310.1 coordinate 10,958, forward strand.
TCTTCGCATACCAGTTGCATTCTTCCCTGGGACTTTCTTCGACATTATACCTTTCCCTAATGTGTGAACAAGGCTGTTTTTTTGATTTCTAAGTTACCTGCAGTAATTATTCCACATATTCCACCCTGTGACTATAGTCACTCAAGCTTCATGTTGTTTTTAAAAAATGGAGATACCACATGGGACATGTGGTAAGGATTATCTAGTACGTGTATATTTTGTGGGGACATTAAACAGGTCAAACGTTTCATCATATTCCAAATCTTTACATTGCAATTGTCAAAGCAAAGCACAATGCAGTGAATATTAGTCAAACAACTACAGGATGAAGCATTTTGTTGAAAATTCCTGTAGCTATTGGTGACCATCCAAAAAGAGTGTCCCACCATTCATATTGTCCATTTCTCTTGACTCTTTCCAACCTGATGTATTTCTTCTACATTGTGATGGACATTAATCAGTCTTTTGTCCATTTTCTTGGCACTGTTTCAACAACCGCTTCAGGTCATCACGTTGGAGTAGTTTCTTCACTAAAGTTAGATTCATTTCAATAGGGACAAGTGGCAGGTTATGAACCAGCATATATTTGGATTGCAGCAATTGGTAAGATGTTACAGGAGCTGAGTAACTAAAATCACATCCTAAAATTTCTGTAGAGCTACAAACGCATATATTTGAGTGATTATTCCTATTTGCACCAACGTCATCTACAAATATGAAATCACAAAACGTTCTCATGGATGCACACCCTTTTCCAATATATACGAGCACAATTTCTGGGGTTTCATCAAGGTGTATTTCTAAATGACAAACATTTTGTTTAGTGTCAAGACAAATGTCTTGTGCCTTAATGGTATTGCTTTCACAGGTAAATCCTTGTTGTTCTCTTGTGATGCAGGCATCAACGTCAACCATTTGCCACTTGTCTCCGATCCATTGAACCCATACTCTGTGCTCTGTTGGATAGAGTGTGGTGTGATGGTGGTTCAACCCCAGTGTAATGATTTGGTATAGGGTGTATATCAAAACATCGTGTACTATTAAAACAAAAGCAGTAGCTTTACTCTCAGTGGGATCATGGGTGAAATTAAGGAGGTACCACCAGGACTGGAATTTCCTGTCAAATTCAATTGCATTTTGCCATATGATTTTCTGAATTTCAGTAAGTAAGGTTCCTTCCTCTCTTTCTCTTATAATTGTAGCTGCCATTGATTGTATGCACAACTGGGCTTGGATACAGCTAAGAGCCAAACAAACATTGTTTTGGGCTGCATCCAGTGCATCTACAATGAACTGATGATCCTTTTCACCAGTTTCTTCCCACTGAGGTAAAGTGTTCAATAGAAGCCATTGGTTGTTTCCTAAAGCTAAAAGACAGGATCGTAGAGGATGTTTCAGCCTGTTTAGATCGACAGTTGTTGTGGCTAGTTTATTTGCAAGAACTTCAGCATTTATGCTGCTTAAAACTCCCAATCCTGTTCCGAAAATATTGGTCACCTCACTCTTTGATTGCCACCATTTTCTATGAAATAGCTAGAAACACAAAGATGGACACAGTTCTTTAGTTTTGTTTATTTAAAATATATTTATATAAAATTTTGATTTTCTGGAATGTGAAGTGGGCTATTTGAGATCTGCTATGCACCACTGAATGAAACTCCCTTTTAATTTCTTCTGCTTTTCCCCAACATGTTTTTAGATAAGAGTTATTTACTACCAAAGACTAAGTCATCAAGCTTTTAACTTACATTTCCATTAATTCATTACACTCCAAATATCAGCACATATAAGAGAAGGCTGTTCTAATTTGAAAAGTAACATTTAAAATCTTAATAATACTTAAAATAAATTTGGCACACTGTGAAATAAAGAAAAATAATATTTTATATTACCATTTTTATCAATTCAGTAGAAAATGAAAAATTACAACTAGGAAAGCCTTTCATGCTGCACAGAAGTAAATTCTAATATCTAGAAAGTTTTTAAGATATTTCAACTGAATGGTTTCAAGATAAATATCCTTTGGGAACACATCTGTATTTCTCTATGTTCAGAGCTGGCAAAATGAACCATGCCCTGCAATTCTGAAGTTCTTTGAGGAAAGGTAATTGAAAGCTTCTGTTGCTCAGTCTACAAAATCAGATTGAGACCTATCTATAGCTTACTCTGCAATATTATGAGAAAATAAGGTGGACAAATAGCTGGAAGCAAATTAGTGCTTTTTATATGCAGACTAAACGATATCTCTCAAACTTAACCTTGGATTTAGCATTTACAAATGATAAGACATTTTCAAATTTCAGAGCAATTTATTTCAATCACTTTTTATTTTTCAAATTTTCCTAATGCATTTTCTCTTTTGTCTAAAAATGTTCAAGGAGACAACAATGAATTATTTCTATTTCAGCTATGTAGAAAATGACAACTATCTGTACTATTTATTGATATATGCATGATATGAGGTGTTGACTACCACAGAAAACAGGTTTTTTGGTTTTGGATTTTTTTTTTTTTTTTTTTTTTCAGAAAAGACTTCAATTTAATTTTAATTATAGGCTACATTGCTAAATTTTGTTCTGCAAAGGTTTGATTTGTTCAGTCTCTCCTTTACATATGATGGAAATAAAAGAAATAGGGAATTTTCCACAGAGTAAAGGAAAAGTGTCCACTGTACGGACAAATCAAGATCCTTTCAATAAGGGACAAGAGATTGTCCTTTAAGTTACATGTGATCAGAAAATCACATAGAGAGCTCAAAAAACATGTCTTCCTGTGGAAAATTGGTTTGGACTGAAAGTGTCATTTCCTTTCACACACAAATGATTACCCCATCACAGAAGTCCAGATAGAGAAGAATGCTGTTCATTCCAGCACGATGATTTAAAATATCTGTATGTTTCAATAATAGCTGATGCTATCAAAATGCATTGTTTGCCTCTTTTGCTGGAGATCAGCATCCAAACAATAGAGATAAAACAGGCATGCAAACAATGGAGTATACTGGAAAATACTTCTAGTAGCTCCTCTGTTCTGATCAGATTTAAGAATTCTATCTTGGCATGAGATATCACACATCATTGTTCAAGACTGAAGTAGCTGAAAAAGGTGGAAAGAAGTACAGAATTAGAATCTTTTTGGTATATTTAAGTAGCTGAAAAAGGTGGAAAGATGAAGTACAGAATTAGAATCTTTTTGGTATATTATTGTTTGGGGCAAAACTATTAATTTTAGGTCAAAGTATTTCAGTGTTCAATAATTTCACAGAATCTTGGAATTTTTCACAGACAAAAAAAGTTAGTGAAAGGAAATAAACAACAAAAAAATTTTTACAATAAATTGGATATCATCCAAATATTTTCCAACTATCATTACAAAATATCATATCATAACTAAAAGAAACTGTGTCAAGAAAATATTGAAGACATACACAAGGGAAAAAAAAAAAAGAAAAAAGAGATTCTGGGCAGACCAACTGGAACCAAAATATTTAGTGTAGATTTTTAAATCATAGATAAAGATCAGCAAAGGTACATAATCATAATAATCACAATAACAAAACAAACACAAAAACATCCACAACAAATTTAGCCTCTCTTAGAGTAGAAAGTTTTGCCAAAATTACATTTTCCATGAATTGCCACTTTAGCATGCAATTTCAGTGACATCTTTTCAGTATATAGAACTTTCCTGACTCTGAGGTCAGGTATTCACCTAACTTGTAATTGTTATGACACAAATAATCACTGTAGTCTAATCATTATTTGAGCTTTCATATGCAAAGAAGATAAATTTTCAGGATTTGGTGGTCTGTTTTAAGATGAGGTGAATCATACCTGCTTTTCCCCCGTGGAACAAAACCAGAGTCTAGATAACTGGATCAGATGTTGACAGTTCTACTCCCTCAGGGAATCTTTTGTTTGCAAGAAACACCTCAGGATATTGCAAGTCTTCCCGCTGGGACAAAGTTCAAGTGTGTGTGTATGTGAAAAGAAGTACTAGAACAGCTTGGTCAAAGCAGTGAGGCATAGCATGTAAAACCTAATTTTGACTTTAAGATCACACACCAAGGCATAGCAGAGAATATAAAGAAAGAACATCAACGTTACTGACTCTATGGTTAATTCTGACCTGAGGTAGTACAGCCCTTTTGGTTGCTTCAGATCTGAATATAACTCCAGCTGAGAGCGTCTTGTACCCAAGTACACTCTGGGTAACACAGGTATATCATGATGATAAGAGTCCCATGACATAACTCAGGCAATTCAGATCCAGGTAACTGAGAGCTGGATATGTTTTCATTTTCAATATGAGGAGGTATATAACTCCAGCTAAAGGTGGTGAACTGTAGTAGGCATCACAGTAGTAGTCCAATTAAGATAATTTCTCCTTAAGGTTACTTACTACTCATTTCAGTACATATACCAGTCTGAAATATATGCAAATGCAGCTGAGAGTCACTAGGGACTGTTTTGTTAGAAGCCATAATCAACCTAAGCATTGCAAACATGCTGCAGGCTAAACAAGTTGGCCTATAGCACTACAAGAGCTACTCTGCTTTGAAAATCCTCATGTTCATTGCCAATGCATCTATGTCACAGAAACTAAGCAGAAGGGTATAATCAAGCCAAGCTGAGCATGTAAAGAATCATATGGGAGATGGGAATGAGCAACCACTTCTGTGTAGTGAATGGTGATTTCTGTTTTCAAGCCAGATGTTTTACTGACAACACCTTCAGATATTGCATGAATATTTCAGTGAAAAATGAGCCCAAGCTACAAATTAATGAGTTCTTTTTCCAGAGACACCTAGATATGCTATTACAGCTAACGACATTCTCTCTTTCAGACACAGCTATTTTATTTGGATAAAATAGAATGCCTTATTCAACCCAGGAAAAATCTCTCAAAAAATTTATTGAAAAGCATAGTAATATGTGTAAGTATTTGTAGCAAAGACTACTAGATGTATAGAGTCTGTCAGATGAAAATACCACAGAAATACTACTCAACAAATCCAGAACAAGTTTTAATGATATCCAGAGTAATATGGTCCAAAGTTGCAAGCTCTTTCTCATCTGAGTAGTTTCATCATTCCAAATCCATATTCCATTAAATATCTTTTGTCCATTAAATGTTCTTTTGTATAAGAAAACAAACAAAAAATTTCCAGTGCCTCTTTAACAAATCAAGTTGTATTTTCCAGATGAAAGTCTGGATCTAAAATCCTGAGCTATGTTAAGAGTTACCCTTCGTAAAGCAGATGTTAGGACTGTAGACTTCTGCTTTCCAGTGTATACTGCAAAAGTTATCTGTAGTTCTGAGAACTGATGCAGTAATCTTGGCCCTCTGAAATAACGGATATTTTTGTCTTGGACATGCCTGATGCAGTATTTTACACAGCAGATCAAATATTAACATTTTTTACCTTAGAATTCATTTTTTGAAGAATATAATGTCTTATGATTATCTGGTTCAAATAGAGGTTTCAATAAAAGAAATTGGTCCTGATTAAGAAGAAAAGCTGTAATCATCCACCCATCAACTATACTGCATTACTTTCTTCATGTAATTTATTTGTATAGTGTGTTTGATAAAAGCTTTTATATAGCTTCACAGAAATTGCAGTGGCTTACATTTTTATGTACTATACATCCATTGGTAAACTATATTTTGAAGATACTTTCTAAAAATGAACAAGTTTTTCTATACATGTTAGTGGAAAGTAACAAGTAAATTTCATAGTGAGAAAGTCCATATTGTATGTTTTTCTCTACTGCCACTTTTATTTGTGTAGTCTTTTGAAAGAAAATCAAATTTAATTGTCTTTAAAACGTGGATTTTCAGTAGTGAGCCAAAACAAATTAAGTTGCTGTGGTATGATCTCCAAGAAACAGGTATAATAAAATGATCCTTGTTGCATTAAGCCTAAATCAGTGCAGATTTACCTCCTTTTCCTGATGCAAGATACAGAAAATGTTATTCAAGAACCTGTCTCTGCCAGATCCAACACTAACCATTCAGGCTTTAACTGTGCAGGACTGTCAGTAAGCTCTCTTTCAAAGGTGGCATTGTTATTTTTCTGTTGCTGTTACAGATGAACTTGGGACAAAAATCCCAGTGGAGACAATCACATATCTGGACATATGGACAATTGGAGGTTGTCTAAGTCCTGTAATTTTCATGTGCTATGATGTTACAATATTGCTTCTCCCAGTCTAACCTTCCACATTTCAAGTTTGTCTTTGCTTTTCAAATCCTGGTTAATTAGAAGATTTCACTTTCTTGTGACACCGGACTCTCATGTTGAGATTGTAATTACAAGGACTGTGTACTGTTCTATTAATTGTGTATTTTTTCTTCTTAGACTTGAGGGATAATTGGTAATATCTGCATTCAACTTTTTTTTTTTAAGATATTTTACTTTAATTAACCACACATCTAGGACAGCCAAAATTAACCATATATTAGTTTTATATTTCTTCACCCAATTTCTGTAAAGATCTTGTATTTGCTATTCTTGGTTATGTTATGAAAAGTGAAGAAAAGGAAAGTACATGCTATAAAATGCATTTATCTTTTGAGAGAAAGCATCTTCTGATATACTCATGTCTCTTTTGGCATTAGGCCAATCAAAAAAATTAGGTGATGTTTTCTTTTTTTTTTAAATGGTTCTATTTATTTAACATTTTTTATTGGGTTTGGACCACATTACTGAGCTTTTCTTTCCAGCTATTAATTCTATATTTTCTAATCACCATACACAAATTTAGCCACAGACATTCATATAATCTTGAAAACTGATGTTACAAGAAAAGTCAGAAGCCATAATAAAACAAGAGTGAGCCACACAGTGCTGAATAAACACATACAAAACCATTTTTTTTTCTTCCACAGTGCAGGTATCATTTTGAATTGAGAAGCTTTTGTTGTAATCTGAATGGTTTGCAGTTTCTGATGAATAGTTTTTGGTTTCTCCCTGACACAGTCCCTATTTTTGAAATAAAGTAATTTTCTTTAATTGTATCTATCATGCCATTTCACACAAATTCTTTGGGGCAGGATATGCTTTTCCTATGGTAAATATCATTCCATAGTGCCAAGTACAATGTAGCCTTTTATAATGCATTGTAATACCACACTCCAGGTGGTCTCATTTTATCACTTATAATGAGTTTGAAATTCACCCTTCACTAACTGTTTCTTCATGTTCAAGGAGCTGGGCACTTGCATTAACAATGGAATACTTAGAAAGGATATAATATGATAGATAATGTGTGTCTTGATATTTTCTATGAGAAAAATTGCTCATCCAGTACAAGATGATTTGAAAAATTGACATTGCTAACTAGGAAGTCCCTTACAAGGGTACATCTTTATTGTTGTTTTAAAAGGCATGCTTAGTCCCCTGGTTGGAGGTATCTGGGGTTGTAACTCACCTACAGAAAGGTCAGATGATATATGCACATAGCTCAAAACATGACTGCAAGATGCTCAGAGATGATAACAGTAGGCTTGGAATAGGCAGAAGCAGAACCTGGAAAATATATGTTATAGATACTGAATAGATTTTCAATTGTGTTTGAATAGTTGATTTTCTTTACTTAAACAGAGTAGAATAAAATTCTTTAGGAAAAAAAACAACCTGTAACTGTTGACTGGATTTCTTTTTGTAATATATATCAAAATGCTACATAATCTCAGAGAAAACTCAGCTATCTCTGCCTTTCAGTGTGATTGTTTTATTGTTTTGGGGTTTTTTTTTATCTGATAATTGTTCTTTCTAATATGTTCATATTCTGTGAACTTTGTTGCAAAGATTTCTACCGACTTCGAGAACTCTGATGTTTCAGTTCAAGTGAACACAAAACCAAAATATTTTCACTTGTTCTTAGCTTTGCACAATCTCTGCTTTTCTGCCAACTCCCAAACTACCTTTAATCACAGAGTGCATCGCTTTGGATTATTAAGAGGAAATTTACTCCTAATCTGAGGAATATCAACTTTTTAGAGAACAGTTAATCTCTGCACACTACAGTAGAAGCCTCTTTGGCAAGCTACCCATGTTCCTGAATATCTAAGTTAAGAACAGTCAAAAGGATCATGATTTGAAGCAGGCAAAACAACCAGGAGACCTGCATGGATGGACAGCAAGATCCTGAATAAACTTAGAACCAAGAAAGAAGCCTATAGAGGGTGGAAAGAAGGACGGGTAACCTGGGAGGAATACAGACAAATTACCCGAGAAGCCAGGGAACAGGTTAGAAAAGCCAAAGCCCTGACAGAATTAAACTTGGCCAGGGATGTCAAGGGCAACAAGAAAAGTTTCTACAGGTATGTTGGGGAAAAAAGGAAAACTAGGGAAAACATGGGCCCTCTCCTGAAGACAACGGGAGATCTGGTCACCCGAGACATTGA
>NW_010307311.1:0-5353 GCF_000700745.2 Antrostomus carolinensis
CACCCCCCAGCACCTCGTTATTACATCTACCCCCTCCTCCAACTCCAGCAGGGCCGGTGACCCCCACATTAAACCTACACTTGATTTATTTAATATTGGGGGTATTTTCCTCATCGTATTTCTATATTTTTTTTCCCAATCCTTGTGTTTCTCAGTGGGCAGCACCTGGGGTTTTCTCCCCTTGGTGTGAGTTGCAGCTTAGCTGTCTCATTCAAGGCATTTTCGGGTAAAGATGGGGGAGTTTTATTTCCCCTCCTGTTATTTGGGTTTTCCTCTCTCTCCTTTCCATCATTCATCTTGCAAAAAGTTACTGGGACCAAAGTTTCTGCAGACAAAACTTAGGGAATGAGTGTTTTGGGGAGAAGATTTGTTTTTTGGTTTTCTTGCAACACAACCTGCTATTTGGGTTATTGTCATACTTCAGACTCCTGTCTTGTGTTTGTAGTAAATGACGGGGTAAAAATCTGTGTTACCTGTTTGTGATGTGAGCAACATGGTCCCACAAGGATACAGTCATGAGAAAAAAAAATTAAACTGCTTTTTCCATCAGCTGCAGCATATTTGGACTCTCAATATGTCACTTAAAGAGCTGTTGATGAAAGCAAACACTCCCTAAAATGAAGTTAGTCAGGGTAATATCCCTTTAAAATATCTAAAATCATGCCTGAGTCCTATTGATATCTAAAGGTCTTGGAATAATTTGTTCTTGAAACAAAAGGACAAAGCATGAAAGGTAACACATAACTGTGAAAAAGGACAAATCAGAAACACATTTTCTGTATCTTACTTTCCTAAAACAGGGATTTCATGTCTTTGCATTTTATTTGCATGTTTTGACTTCTACCATTGTGTCTGTGGACATCAGTGACACAGCTCATGATCCTAATTCCTTTTTTTTTTTCTTTTTGAAGCTCCATATTTGTGCTTAATTTCCTTGCTGAAATTTTCATCAGTTTCAGATTTTTCACAGGTTTTGCCAAAATACATCGAACAAGTCTTAATCAAGACAAGTTTATGCTTCTAATATTTGTCAAATATCTTTTGAACAATCAAAAATTCCAAATGAATAAGATAGTAACTTCATAGAAATTCTAGAAGTAACCGCTGGTTTCTTTTAATTGTGAGAAGGTAAAATGACAGTATTTTTTCCTTACTTTTTGCTCATTAATTCTTTTTTTTTCCCTTTTTTTTAATTAGACTTTTCCTTCACTACAATCTAAGATCCATAGCTATCATTTCACTTTCACATCTCTGAATTTCTGTTAAATTTTCTTTGACAGATTAATAAATATAGAGGAGAAGCTACCTTTGCTTTGCACCCACACAAAAGTATATCGTTACATTTTTCCCTCAATAAATATTTTTAGATTCTTAATTAAATTAATTATATTTTGACTGAAAGTCAAATTAATTAAATTCTGATTATAAATTGTGTGTTTTGTTGTGGGTTTGGTTTTTTTTTTAGTTCCAGCAATTAAATAATATATTTTCTGCGTATTAGGAGATATTTGCTTAGGTGGTTGTTTCAAAGCAACTCCCATCTAATGGTACAGTTTGGGCCTATTGTATTGAAAAAGGGATGTATATTTGGGATGGTGTTTGACAGGAGGAATGAACACAGACACCAGAACAATTATATTACAATCCCATTGGGAATGCCAGCACCAAATTTAGCCAGACTGATGGGGCACTGTCTAGACGGTCCCTTTTGTGTATCAGCTGTTTTTTCCCTGCTTTATTGTCCAGCTTGAATATATGGCTGGAACATGCATATGGAGCCCAAACATAACTATTTCTGCAGCCACACTTTGCTGTAAAAAGAAAACCAAAACAGCAAAACAAACAAAACCCCCCAAAACCAAATATATCCTGCAATCATATCCGTGTGGGAATAGTTATAAAACAGAAAAGCCAACAGACTCTGTTTTTTTGCACCATATATATGTAGCTGCGTGGATATATAGGCACGCATATGCTTGCTGATAACTATTCTGTAATTAAAAATGCAATTGAGTGAAATTAGCACTTGAGATCACAGGTGGATGCATGGGGGAAGCCCGTCTGGGGCTCTGCAGCTTTCTGTGGGGAGGGAGCTGGGGGTGTTTGGGGGGTTTGGGGTTTTTTTTACAAAAGACATGTAGATGGGGGTAGAAACCTTCTTCTCTTTTTATGTGCTCCACCTCTTCCCAAAAGAAAATGGACAAAAACAAGCAGGTATTGTGAAGAGGCAATTAGGAACCACCAGACATGTAAATTACAACCTTTCATTTTTGAAAAGGGCAAAGGATAAAGAGAAGGAATATTTATTAAATGTTTACACTGTAATTAGTAGCGCAGACTGCTCAGCCTTTCACTTACTGAAGCTGATACTGGAGCTGGAATTTGGACTGTGCTAAAGACTTGTAGGACCATTTAGTTTCATTTATTTTATTTATTTTATTTTTAAGGAGGAAATATCAGAAACCTAAATTGCTACAGAATTTAGCATTGTCAATTAATATGCATCTACACATCTTGCCACTATGTCACAAGGGGATTTTTTGCCACTAATACATAAAAGTCATCTTAGCTATGATAACTAAAAGAAAAAAAAAAAAAGGCCTTGTCAGGATACGATGCTGAAGAAGTTTTAGGAACTGCAGCACATACAGTCTGAGAAAAATCCATGGTCTTCCTATGCCTGCACATTTATTGTATGAAAATAGAATTCTATGTGTAGGTACTCCCCAAGATGGTTTTGTTCAAGCCTTGGCAGATGCCTTCTTCTTGTCAGGCTGGATAAGTAATATAAAATAAAGAGCCAATAATGGCTCTTTTTTCACTCATTTTATCAGTCTGTGACCTCTCTGTGCCCATTGTATTTTTTTTTAATTTTTTTTTTTAATTGGAAACTCACTGGGGAAATGTTTGGGTTTGGTTTTTATGTATTTTTTAAAATTCTAATCAGGATTAGACCGAAACATTGATCTTAATAACATGCTTAATTGCAAACTTCTCGCACTTCCTGCCCAGGATAGCTTTGCCATGGTCCTTCTGCCCTGGTGTAAACCACCTGCTTTTGGAGTGCACCCATCCCTTGCAGCTCTGCTACACGGAAACGCTCTGTTCTTAAATTCATAGTGCTACTTCTAAAACATCCTGAGAAGTCTGGTGTGTTGGTTTTACCATGAGGAATCATGTGCTCTTCTGATCTGCTGTGTGGAAAGCTTGATAATCAGTAATGAGCTTGTTAAGCAAGTAACAAATGACAGGACAAGAGGGAATGGCCTTAAATTGCACCAAGGACAGTTGAGATTGGATGTGAGGAAGAATTTATTTGCTGAAAGGGTTCTCAGGCATTGGAAGGGGTTGCCCAGGGCAGTGGTGGAGTCCCCATCCCTGGAGGGATTGAAGAGTCATGTAGACACAGTGCTGAGGGACATGGGTTAGTCATAGGGGACTTGTCAGTGTTGGGTTCATGATTGGACTCGATGATCTTAAAGGTCTTTTCCAATCCTGGCTATTCTGGGATTCTGTGATAATCAGTGTGGCTTGTAGATGGGTCACACTGTGTAATCACTCTGTTGTGTCTTGACCTGGTGTGAGGAGGAGGAGGAAAGGGGCAGAAGTCTTTGTGACAACATCTCTCATCCCTGGAGCAAAGGGCATTTGCTATGCAGTGTTTCTCTATGTGTCTGGCAGGGCTTCCAGGGCTCAGGAGCTGTGTCAGATGGCTTGGAAGCAGGAATATAGAAAAGGTGACTTCTCACCAAGTGTATGTCTGTGGCTGATGAGATCTGATAGAAAAATACAGCCATGAGTTGACTTTTGCAAATGGAGCACCACCAGATTAAAATTATCATGCCAATTGAAATCAGCCTGTGAGACTTCGGTTAGAGCCCAATAACCACCCATCTATGGTCTCCCCTTGCCACCACTGTGACTGTGAGAGCAGTTATGCTCTTCCTATGAAGTCCATAAACCCATCTCTCTGCTTGCTTTCTCTTTTCCTCTCCTTTTTCCACTCACCCTCTTTGACTGTAAAGATGTTCTCTCTGAGGTTGAAAATAAAAGTATAAGAAATTACCTACACCTTAGCTGTTTGCCATTGTCCTGGTGTGCAGGTGGGCCAGAGCTGTTTTCTTTCCAGCAGCCAGAGCAGCGCTGGGGTTTGGGTTCAGATGGGATTTGGGTTCAGCTGGGATTTGTCAGGAGAGAAACGCTGAGAACATCCCCATGTTGCATTTGTGTCCCTGGGACAAAGTGAAGGACTTTGTGTTTGTCCGTCTGCAAGCGCAAGATCTCAGGGGTGAGGAATATTGACATGGATCAGCTCCATGGGCATTGGGCTCTGCCAAGGGGCTGTTCCCTCTCCTGTCCCCCATGGGCAGGAGATCCATGAGGGGCTCTTCCTCTCTTGCTCTCTCTGGCTTTGGCTCGGGCTCTGGCTCTCCTGGGATTGCGGTTTCGGGTCGGGATTGTGGCTCCTCCAGGATCATGATCTGGGAACGGGCCGGGCTTGGTCGGCGGGTGGTGGGCAATGGTTCTGGGTATCACTCATTTGAATGTTTTATTACTATTATTATTATCATCACTATTTTAATATCATTACTATTTTAATTTTAATTTTATTTCATTTATTAAATAGTTCTTATCTCACCCTACGAATCTCCTTACCTTTCCCCCCAATTCTCTCCTCTGTTCCCTGGGTCCAGGGAGTGAGCGAGCGGCTGTGTTTGGCTGCCAGCCCAGTGAAACCACCACAGCACTGTTCTTGATCTATGGATAAAAATCTTCACTGGTTTACCAAGCCATGGTGCCCCAGCTCTCCTTGTTCCCTCGGGGTCTGTCACAAAGTCTCTAGCTGTGGGCAAATTAGGTTCTGCTCTCACAAATAAAAATAAAATAACTTAAAATTTTAAAAAGCTTATTTCTAGGTTTTGGTGAACACAGAACGTTGCACGAACTTGCAGAGTGATTTACTGCTTATGCTTGGCATGTCAGGCAAGGTAAATGGTTGTGGAGTTATGATTGCAATTACAGGATTTGGTGACTGGAGGAAAAAACTCCATTTCAGGGTGACTGATTGAGATCACCGTGGGTGCCAGGATGGGCACTGCTGTGCACAGCACCAGTGCAGAGCTAGACCCCTCCTGACAAAGGAAAAGCCTATGTACAAAGTAATTTCAGCTGATTCCCCAGTAAAAAAAAAAATCTGTGGCTTGATACCACCACCTTGGTCATGGCCTGAAATGCAGTTTAGTTGTTTAGAGCTGTAATAATGAGGAAAATTGGGAAAACTCATGTGCTGTAATGCCCTGCGAGTTGCACATCTCTTATATGTGAATGCCAACTGAGAGTGCTAGACACACAC
>NW_010307311.1:5370-53113 GCF_000700745.2 Antrostomus carolinensis
TGAATCTTCCCCTACTTTACACCAAGAGGCACCTCTGGAAGCCAGGTCTTCCAGCCCTGCTATCAGGGTGGTCCAGGTTGTGCAGGGCCACATCCAACTGAGTTCGGAGTAGCTTCAAGGATGGAGAGACTGTAGACAAATTTCTACCTTCATGGTAATAAATACATTAAAAAATGAAATGAAATGAAATGAAATAAAATAAAATAAAATAAAATATAAAACAAAAATATAAAATAAAATAAAGGTTCCTTGCCCAATGTGGTGTCTTACCACTCCATGCTACAAGCATCAGGGCTGTTTGCAGGTAAGGGTTCCCATCACCATTCAAGTGTCTAACCGAGACTGTAATTAAGAAACTATAACACAGATTCTAAGTGCTCAGATGTCATAGCAATGAGCATAATATAAATGCCCAGGAAACCTACACTAACAAACATTGTTTTAATAAAAAGCTCAGAAGCCTTCCCGAGCATTAATCTGGGTTGAAGTGTGTGCCTCTCATGTGCTGCTTTCCATATGGCCATGGTTTAACGTGCCAAGGCTGAAGCTCTGAGAGCAGGCACGATGCACAGCCATCCTCTCCATTCCCTGGCAGCAGCTGTCTCTCTTTTCTTCCCCTCTTCCTTTCCTCTTTCTCATTCTTAAAATAATCTTTTCACACCAGCACAGCTAATAGAGTTTTTATCAAGCCAGACTCTTAGTCTGTCATAATTCTGTTTTTTTTTTTTTCCAATCACCCTGTTTGTTCAAGTTAGAATAAAACTATTTAAATCAGTTTATTGTAATCTTCAGTTATTTATAGATAAAATGATTTACATGTTTGTGAGGTCTCTGCTGTGGGCACTGTATTACTGAAGGTTTTTCTTTGGGGATTATACCACAGTTTATTTTCTTGTTTTCCACATCTTGTTTTGATCTCCTAAAGGAAATAACATATTCTCTCTATCTCTTTCCTTTTCCTGAAGATAAAATGCCCACTTTTGGCTACGTTTATTTAAGAGAGTAATGTAGTTTATAAATTGTCTTGTTTGGAACTAGAATTGAATTTATGTTTGGAGACCATATGGCAAAATCACTCCTTTTTTCCTCTGTGGTAAAAGAAATTCAGGAGATTTTTATCTATAAATCCTACATCTAACACTGATTATTAGGTCCAGAATCTGATCCTCATTGGACCAGCGTAGAGTCAGTTTATTTCTATTAAATCTGATAGAGTTAAGTAATGGTAAAGACAGTGCTAGCGAATTAAAATTAGTTGTGTGCATTTACAGTGGAGTGAAACAATTGCAAAATAACCACACTTGGTAAGTCAGACCTGAATTTGGTCTGTTGTGTTTACCCCCTGTGCTGAGTTGAACTCAATTGTACCTTTTGTGTGAATAGTTGGTATATCCAATATAATGGGAGACTGTGAGTAAGTATCACGTCATCTGACATGGATTACGAATGAACTGACATAATTCCCCAGTCACCACCAACATTTACCAGTCATTTTCCACAACAAGGAAAATAAGTTTTGGGTTTGTTTTTTTTTTGTTGTTGTTTGGTTGGTTTAGACTTTATCTGGTGCATTTTTAAAGTATGTAGAATGGGATTTTCTCCATCTTAGAAACCGAAGGCCATTCTGGTTTAGGTAGATGTTAAAGATTTCATTAGGCTTTTCTTCTTTAAAAAAACATTGGTCACTGGACCAGCTGTGCAGTGCACTACGTGGTTGTAGACTTTCAACTGTGTAAAGAGATATTTCCCCTTCATACCTGTGATTCTATTTAATTATGGTTAATTTTATATATAAAAATAATATATTAATGTTAATTAATATTAATAATGGATATTTAAATGTGCATACATCAAAAATAACAAAGACAATTCAATGATAATTAATTTGTCATAAAGAATTTCAATTTTAAATTTCCTAGTTATGATGAATACAAATGCTAGTGCCATTCTAAATTTATAGGAAACAAAGATGTATTTTACGCCTCCAAAATTTAAAAAAAGTAATTTATCCTTTTTTTAAAATGTTGTTTTGTAATTATCTTGGAAACCATATAAAAAAAAAAAAAGATATTGTCTCAGTTATGCATTCTGCATTTTTGAATATACTCCACTACAAAAAGAGGATGCAAAAGCCCAATTTCTTATGCCCTTTTAAAAAGCAACTAACCAGAAGGAGAAAAAAATCAGATCACTAGAAAATAGACAATAATCCTGAACTGGCAGAGAGATTAATGTGTTATTTAAGTCCCTCCTACAGCTCACTGTTTTTTTCTGACAGCAACCGTGGGAGCCTGCGTGGGATTCCAACGGAGGAACGTGGGTGGAAGGGAGCTGAGTCTGATTCATTTCTTGTGCCTGCCTTGGTTGGTACCTTCAGGCAAAACATCTTCCACTCCTTCTCAGAAGAAACTTTTACTCTCGTTTTTTTAGCAACTTTGCCTCCTCATTTTATTTTTCCCACTTTGCAGTATAAGGAACATATGGATCCTTAGAAGTGGATTTTTTTTTTCTTGAATAAGAGATACTCAATCAATATTCAAACAATTGGGTTACTAATCCACAGACCATAGTTTGATCTTCGTTCTGCAGATAATCTGAGAAAACAGAAGTGACCAATTAATATGTTAAATCTGGGGAAGCAGAAGCTAATTTAAAATACATAATGCACATCCCCCCATAAACATATTTTTGCTGTAGTGTCAAGGTTTGCTCTGAACAGCTGCAGACTCCAACTCAGGAAAGCATCTCTGTTTCAGGAAAGGTATTTGAGGACTTGCTTAACTTTAAGAAAGTGCTCAAGCACCTGGAGGAAAGGTCTACAGAGGGTTTTGGACAGGTTGGATTGATGAGAAAAGGTCAATTGTATGAGGTTCAACAAGGCCAAGTGCTGGGTCCTGCACTTGGGTCACAACAACCCCACGCAACGCTGTAGACTTGGAGCTGGAGAGCTGCCTGGAGAAAAGGACCTGGGAGTGTTGGTCGATAGCAGCTGAACATGAGCCAGCAGAGTGCCCAGGTGGCCAAGAAGGCCAAGGGCATCCTGGCCTGGATCAGCACCAGTGTGGCCAGCAGTCCCAGGGCAGTGATTGTCCCCCTGTACTGGGCACTGGTGAGGCTGCACCTCGAGTGCTGGGTTCAGTTTTGGGCCCCTCACTCCAAGAAGGACATGGAGGGGCTGGAGTGTGTCCAGAGAAGGACAACGGAGCTGGGGAAGGGTCTGGAGCACAAGTGTGCTGAGTTCCCTTGTGGCTGAGGGAACTGGGGGTGTTGAGCCTGGAGAAAAGGAGGCTGAGGGGAGACCTTCTGGCTCTGTCCAACTCCCTGCAAGGAGGGTGGAGAGAGGTGGGGGTGGGTCTTTTTTGTCCCAGGTAACTAGTGATAGGATGAAAGAAATGTCCTCAAATTGCTCCAGGGGAGGTTCAGGTTGGATATGAGGAATAATTTCTTTCCTGAAAGGGTTGTCAAGCATTGGAAGGGGCTGCCCATGGAAGTGGTGGAGTCCCCATCCCTGGAAGTATTTAGAAGACAAATATCTGTGGTGCTTAGGGACATGGTTTAGTGGGCATGGTGATGTTGGATTGATGGTTAGACTTAATGATCTTAGATGTCTTTTCCAACCTCAGTGATTCCATGATTCTGTGAAGGTCAGTGGGTCTAAGCAGATGCTTCAGATAAAGCCCATGTGCAGGATATTATGTACTGCTTGGCCATTGCTATGACAAGATTTGCCATTCCTGACCCCAGAACAGTTGTCCACATTTCCCCGAGTTTTGGGGATGGCGTAGGGCATTTCAGAACTGGATTCACAGCAGCCAGCACATATTGTGGGGTATGTGTTAACTGCCAGTTAGAGTCCTCATGGAGGAGGATGTCACTCTCTCACAACCTTCACGGTATAGCATGAGATACATGAGTTAACAGATAAACAGGCAAAATATGTTTTATAAAACCCTTAAACAATAATTGAACATGTTCCTTTGATCATCTAATGTTCCTGCTAACTATAGATCCATCTTCTCCAGGACTCGTTGAAAAAAATTCAGAACTCCACCACTTTAAAAAGAGAAAATTCCCTCTTCCCCACCCAGGGGTGAGTGACGTCCAGATATTCCAGCTGTAAATACCACCTCCCCCCAAAAAAAACCAACCCAAAACAAAACAGAGAGAGAATTTCATCTGTGACTTGCAAATTTACTACATATCCAAAGATATAATGATTTTAGTATCTGCCACCTTAACTGAGGATGGAAGTAGGAGTTTTATGTCTGTATAAAAGGGACTTTCCTAAAGGGATTAATCATGCACTTCTAGCCCTAAAAAACACCACAGTAAGACTTTCCAGGCGACATATGTTGGTATTCAGAAAACCTATGTTTGGCACTTTTTTGAGGGTTCCATTGCTCTTTTTAAGCCTGCTGTATTTTGACTGATAATTATTTAGGAAACTTGGCTCTACAGGCAGAAGCAGACAAAAAATAATCTCTATGAAATATTTTAACACTTAAACCCTAAAATAGGGGTTTTTTTTGTGAATGCATATTGCCTATGCAGAATGCAGGATGCAGAGGTACATTTTACTGATGCTCATCTGCAGAGAACTGCCTTATCACAGTGGAGTCAGTCGTGTGTGACATGACCAGCCACTTTTACATGGATAAAATCTGTACTTGAGGCTGCATCTTATATCCTGTGTATTTCAGAAAATATATAGGGTTTTTCTGTCACTTATTTTATCCAACATTTTCTGCTAGTAAATATTAAAGAGAAAAAGAGGAGATATTCCTTCCTGTCCCCTGGTTTTCTTTGGACGGTTTTCAGTCTTCCTCTTGTAAGATCCTCTCATTTTCTCCTTTCAGATCTGCTTGCCTTTTTGAACCAAGTTTCTTTTACTTATTTTTCCTTCCCCTTCAGAGCAGAGGTGGTTACAGTCTGAGATCACAGCCCTCCACCTGTGACCACCAGGTCTAGCCTGAAAGGCAACAGGGCTCTCACAACTCACAGCTCCATATGGCTTTCCAAAGCCATCAGATCACATCTTGAAAAAAAATAAAATTGGAGTTCAGAGCCCCTGATTATCCATAAATGAAAAATTCAAGTCTCTGCAAGAACAGCAAAATTATGTGAGAGAAGATAATAGTAAAAAAGACCTCATACATATATTGGGATTAACTGCAAAAAAACCATGCAGGAAGTTTGATGCAAAACCAGAGTTGGCTGAGTTGAGAATAAACTTCATCTTCTTTTCTCTGTTGGAGGTGTGTTTGTATTTTGTGAGGAAATACAGTTCTCTATATTTTCTTACATGTGCCTCATCATTTAAGTGTCCATATGGACACTGAAATATTTTGTTTAGGAAATTACTGTTTGAGCTTAATGGATG
Organism: Antrostomus carolinensis; assembly: GCF_000700745.2. Taxonomy (NCBI): domain Eukaryota; kingdom Metazoa; phylum Chordata; class Aves; order Caprimulgiformes; family Caprimulgidae; genus Antrostomus; species Antrostomus carolinensis. The sequence continues at coordinate 10,751 of NW_010307311.1, forward strand.
TTGAGACCACAAGAAACCACTGTTATTTTCCAGCGTCGCTGGGTTACATTGCATGTGTTAAACCGGAGTTGTTTTTACCCTGATTTGGGGAGTGGAAGGCATCCTTCCATTCAGAGAATGACCTGTTTGAAGTTCAGTAATTTGTGCCCAACTGGAGTGTCATCCCAGGGAGCTATATCACAGCCAAATTTTTTTCCATTATTTTCATTTCTGGGTTTATCTGTGTACTTAGACAAGCTGTAATTTCAAGTGTATGATTACATGAATCCTGCACATTATAAACCATCTTTTTCCAAAAACATGTGATTTGCTAACCAACAAACAGGCCATTCAACCAGGGCCATAATTCAGCAGCTATTCAAGCATATGGCTGGTTGAAACTGGACTTGACTGTAACAGAGAGAAAAAATCCTGAAAAAATAAGTTTAATGTCTGGCACTGCCAACAACTTTCTTCCTCTCTTTTTGCAAGCCATTTGATATGATGATTCAGGAGAAAAGTCAGTGTACAATGCCTTCCCCCAGCATCCTCTTCCCTCCACTTGCTGTGTCACAGTCCTGGACATCAGTTCAGCCCTCACCCCTGTTCCATCTCCTTTCTGACAGCCAATTTGACTCACAAAGTTTCATCTTGCAGTTCGCCATCCTCTTCATTGCCCCCATACAGTTCATAAAGGTTGGCACCAGGTCAGTTAAATTATTCAAATAAAGAAATAAATAAACAAACCCTTCATTTTTAAGTTATTTTGAAGTGGATTGTTTGAGTCAAGATCTGCTCAAATACAAAACAAATCCCAAAAATGATTATTTTTTTTATCCCCAAGTCATTCCTCCTTGCTCAGTCCCAGCATCCAGTGGGGCCAGAAGGGGAATCGGGGATTTATAGCTGAACAGCAACTTTGTTTACCTACTTGCCCTAAATTTTCTTGCTGCATTTCATCACTACTTTATCAAACAGGACAATTTTAAAATTAAAAAAAAACCAAAACATTTGTGCGAGCGGTACAAAACATGAGTCATGTTAGTTTTGGTTTGTTTGTTCTTGAAAAATTTATTCACTGAAAGGGTTCTCAGGCACTGGAATGGGCTGCCAAGGAGGGTGGTGGAGTCCCCATCCCTGGAGGTGTTTAAAAGACAGGTAGATGAGATGCTCAGAGATATGGTTTAGTAGAGGACAGGTACAGTTGGGTTCAATGATCTCAAAGGTCTTTTCCAACCAAACGATCCTGTGATTCTTGCTGGGAGGGCTATTGCCAAAGTTACTTTCCCTCAGCATGTGCATGTAGGTAGAGCAAGCATCACCCCACATCTAGCCCTGGCCCTCCATGACCTGGATGCCTCCCACAGCAGCTCCCCATCTTCCAAAAGCTGTACCCATGGGCTCTTCTCCCTGATTGCCCAAAAATGCACTGTGCTCTCCCAGGGGGATTTGCACCTAATGGAAAAGTGAGGATGAGAGTCCCTGTCAGTGCTGAGGTTCCCAGAAATAAAAATTAGTGTGCTGCTTTGTGTGATGCTGTGGGTAGACGTGTATTTCCCATTGTAAATAAGTGTGTTTCAGGATAGATGTGTAATGGATGTCTAGCTGTCTATAACTCTGTCTCCGCGTCTCTCGATTTCCCTCTTTCTCTGCTGGAGTGTAATTTCACCTCTCTATTTATACTATTACAGCCTCAATTTTATGTCTGTTTTCTAAAAGTGTTTGAATTAGGCTATTTGACATTTCCTTGCACTAACGTGCTCTCATCCAGAGAGAAATCTGTTTTGGAGGGAATATTAATATTTCTGTGAAGCAGGAGAAGAGAACAGGGGTGACAGACAAATACAGTAAATAACAAGCAGCTTTCTGCAGGAGAAGCTTTAATCTGATGATGACAAGAATCATTCCTGATGTCTGAAGGAAGAGGGTTATCATGATTAATAGTAATTAATTGTTATGGCTTATTTTTTATGTTGTTGTAGGCTCTATGGAAGATGCCACATAAAGAGGTTGCACTCATCCAAGGCACTTGCAGGCTACAGTGGGCTTGCCTTGGATTTACAACATTGGGCCTAATGCAGATACAGCCAGGAAACCAAATTTCAGCCATTTAGAAATTAAATAAGGCCTCTGAGATAACTCCAGGGTTGTTCTGAAGAGAGATGCTCTGCAGTAGCACTATATGCATGGCAGGGAATAAAAGATCCTCTCTCGTAAGTCCCGTAAGGACTCCACCTGGAGTCCTGTGTCCAGTTCTGGAGCCCCCAACACAAGAAAGACATGGACCAGTTAGAATGAGTCCAGAGGAGGCCACGAGGATGATCCGAGGGCTGGAGCAGCTCTCCTATGAAGACAGGCTGAGAGAGTTGGGGCTGTTCAGCCTGGAGAAGAGAAGGCTCTGGGGAGATCTTATAGTGGCCTCCCAGTACCTGAAGGGGCTACAAGAAATCTGGGGAGGGACTTTTTACAAGAGCAGGTAGTGATAGAACAAGGGGAAATGGCTTTAAACTGGAAGAGGGTAAGATGAAATATTAGGAAGAAATTCTTTGCTGTGAGGGTGGTCAGACACTGTCCCAGGTTGCCCAGAGAAGCTGTGGCTGCTCCTCCCTGGAAGTGTTGAAGGCCAGGCTGGATGAGGCTTTGAGCAACCTGGTCTAGAGGAAGGTGTCCCTGCTGATGGCAGGGGGGTTGGAACTGGATGAGCTTTAAGGTCCCTTTCAACCCCAACCACTCCATGATTCTATGAAATTGGCAAGTGATGCTGTGGGATTTTGCATTACCTGTGTTCCTTCCTCTCTCTTTTCTGGGTGATATCATGACCCGTGGCACTTAATGCATTAAATTAGGTTTCAAAGCCTGCAGAGACAGGGAACCCCTCACCTTCGTGCATGTGCCACTGGTGCCACCAAGGAGTTGCCCTCATCCCAACACCCTCCAAGCATGAAGTCTGTGTGATACAGCAAGACCTCCCTGCATGCAGGATTGCGTCCAATTCTGTAGATTTTTTGTCATTGACAAATTTAGAATTCCCAGACAGAGGATTTTACTGATTTAAAAAGTTTAAATCACAATCAGGGGATGTGCAGTAGGCACAGAAGTCAGAGCTGCTGTCGTGTATGAAACAGGGATGGTATGTTCTTACATAATTTTAATTGATGACAGAATTATTTTGGAAATATTTATAGCTGGGCTAGTTTTCTTTATGCTCTTTCTTATGTTCCCAGAGCACAATAGAAAGCTGACTGGTGAAACCTTTGAACACTGTTTTACCATGTGAGGTGTAGGCTAAAAAAAAAAAAAAAAAAGATAGTTGACTTATAGTAGTTGCAATTTATTTTATAACAGGTCTGGAATTAGTTTGAACTTGTTGTTGCTTTGTCAGGGAAAATAAACATTAAATAGAAATAAAGTCAATCACATTTCAATATTTGCATTTTACCATTGAGTGTGTTTACCTGAATTATCATCTTGCAGCAGACATCTCTGCTTTGCTTTGATCTTGTGCTACCAAAGGTATTTTACAAGAAGCAGTCATTAAAAACCCCCCACACAATTATGACAATTTCTGTAAAGCTCATCAAGTAATATAAGGTGCAGAGCTTTTCATTTCAATTTTAATGTGCTGTAGAGTAGAATTAAAAAATAATGAAGTGTTTTAAAGAATCCTTAGATTTTACTTCCCCCTCAGTATGGCAGCAGGAGATGTGTGCTTAATGTGAAGGATGATGGCAAAATGGACTAGATTTCCTATCTAGCAGGAGGATTTATAGGTTGGGTAAGATAACAAGTGACAAACCAATTGTTCAATTGAGCTAATAGGAATAAAACATCCTGTGACACTTGTGAGCTGTTATTACAAATGCTTGTGTTAATATGGTTTAGTTCATTGTTACCTCTTCAAACTATGTTTATGTGCAGCTGCAAAGTACAGCCTCTGCTCCCTTGTTTGAAATGCCATTGACTGAACCAACCTTTTTCATTCATATAAATTTATTTTCTGTGTTGCCAGGGGATTCCCGCTAGCAAAACAAAAGACTGCAAATGTCAATAAAACAAAGTTTATAGTTAACTAATTAATTGTCTAGTTTTGAATACTTTGCTATTTATTATGGGTTATTGTAACACTGATGGGCACTCTGTGAGTACTTGAGAATTAACAGGTAATCTCCACACTTTTTCCTCTCCCATTATGAAATATTATAGTTAAGTTTAAAGCAAAATAGATAAATTAAATTATCTGTTGTGTACTCAGAGTAGCAAGTGTATCTATGAGTTTTAATGTGCATTAGTAACAAAGATAGTCCCATTTTCCATCACAAATACCACCAGACCATTTGACTGATGCTGTTGTGGAAGTGCTATCTCTAGCTGGTTTAAAGGCATTCGAGCACTGAAGGAGAGCTGGGTTTTGATGCAAGAACTCCACTGGAATCTTCAGCTAAATTACCAAGATTAGAGCTTGAACTACGACTGGTGTACAACTCACAATCCTTGAAGTATAAAACATTTAAACATATTGGAAAATGCAGGACTTTATAGGTGGCTTTTAAATTTGCAACCCATCAAATGTCACCTTGGCCAAAGGGAAAACAAAGGTGGGGATCATTTGGCCAAACATAGGCATAATTTTCAGCAATAATTCTTCTCATGGTAGGCAACTAAAATATGCCATATGAATCATGCTCTGAAAGTGTCTGTTAATGATGAGGGCAGCCTGGGGTGAGGGGCTCCTTTCTCGCTGTGGAGCCTGTCTTGGGTGTCCAACTGTACCTGACTCTCTAGCATGTCCGCAAATGGGTCCCCAAGGTGGGATCCATCTCGCTGAGCTCCAGCTTAAATCCAGAAAGGAGACCACCATCATCAGCAGGAGAAGACAAACATCCCCAAACTGCAATTTGCCATCTCCAAAATTATCTCTCCTGCCATATTTCCCGGGCAAGTCACCGTGGAAAGACATCCCTCTTCAAATGCTTCCTTAGATCTACATAAAAATAGTGTAGTATATTATGGAAGTGGATTTTGCTAGTCCACTCCAACTAAAAATATGATAGTTCTGGGTTTTTTGCGGTTTGGTTTGGTTTTGTTTTGTTTTCTTGAATGGCTGCATTGTGTGTGATTACAATAACACATCTGCTCATAAAATGGGCATGCAGGACTCTGCTGTGAAGAATCGAGGGTTTGGGCATTTGTTCCAAGAGACTGTTAATATATTGGTTGCACCCATCTGACAGATTGCTAATAGAGCACAGCTGTTTTGTGTGTTCCTGATTCCTTCAGCTACTCTCCACAATGGAATGGGAGATACAGCATGTACATCTAAAACGTTTCCCGTTTGTTAGTTTCCAGCAGGGGGAAAAAAGAAAAATCCTCAAACGATGCTTTTCAAGATAAACCCTACAAATAACAATGAATATTACCATAAAGATTTAAGATACCTATATACACAGCTCCATGTGAAATGAGCACTTTTATTTCTTACTCTCTTTTACATTATATTTTTTGCAAAGGCCACGGATCATGTCTTTAGTTATATGGACATGTGCAGCATCACTCAGCCAACGATTTCCAAAGATGATCCAAGCTGTAACTCGGCTGTTTTCTGCAAATCAGATTTGCACATTGTTTCGCTCTTTAACTTTCAGAAATTACTGCATACAAACCAGACAAAATTCCTTTCTTCCCTCCTATTTGAACTAACCCTCCTGAAGTCATCAAGGGTAATCCCATGCTGATAAACACAGTCTGAATACCTAGATAAAGAAGGAATCTTTTGTTAATTTCCACGTAGCAATATACATGACTGTAAATACAGAATTCTCTTCCATGGGTGAGATACTTTAAATAATGTCTCTCTTAAAAGATCATTGATGATTGAGGTGGCCTAGCTATTTTTGTTTTGTGTAGTGTATGGAATGTTTATAAAAAGAGCTGGATCAACAGCTTTGGAATTGAAACTCTCTTGATGAATATAACAAAGGGTCATGCTGTTGACATGCAGGACTAGTTTTTCTCACAGCAGGTTAACATTTGCTTTCCCACCATTTGGAGAGGAAGGCTTGGGATGTTCTCTTGACTCAATCATCTTAAAAAGTGTCAAAGCATTAGATAAAAGATAGTGTATTTTTGGACGTCATTAAAATTGAATTAACAGAGTGTTGAGAGGGGTGTTTTTTTCTCTGAATTGCACATTTTAATTATTTCTCCATCTAATGTGTGTTTTTAATATATTGAGGAGTATAAGAAATACCATTTGTTTAGAATAAGAATATTCAAATATTTTGTATAAATTTCCTCTTGCTGGAGGAAAATATGCCATCAGATTTTAACAGCTCCACACTTTTCCTAGTTTCTCCATAAACACTGGCAGTTTAGAGGTGCTGAATGGCAATAAGTACATTTTAACAACTCCAGTCGTTTGTGCTGGTTAGTGTTTTGTTGCTTATGCCCTTTAATACCAACAGTGGTATTTTTGCCTGCAAACCTCTTTGCTTTAGCCCAAATAGGGGCATGGCAATAAATGCATATAAGAGAAAACTGGTATACCATGCAGACTTTGAAAACATGTATTGTGTGCAACTTTGCAACACAGGCATGTTATAGGAGGCTGGAAATCCAGTTCTGCCTGGATTCTTCAGTTCTCTAACATGTTTTTGTATGAGCTCAAGTGACATTACTCTGCTTTCTCATTTTTTCCTATCCAGTTATTTGCATACTCAGTTGATCTTCCTGAGCTGTCTAACAGCAATCAGATAGCTGGCAAAAAGATTTGTTTCCTCTAACTTTAACAGTCTTGAAGTGAGATATCCAATTTAAGCAAGCTGTTAAGGTGCTTGTGTAACATCCAGATGATAAATGATCCCACCTTTTTGTGCTCAGATTTCTGGAGTTCTCTCTCTCTCTAACTGATAATGCCTGTTAGGTAACCCAAATTAGCAGAGTGTAAAGGTCTGAACTCCAACAACTATGTCTGCAAAACTACATGTGCAAATGAGGAGATATTGCACTGACTCTGCAATTAAAAGAAGGTGCCTAACTTCTTTATTTCCATTTCTGAAAAACTCAGTTTGTATAACATCAGCACATATGTGAATACACACGTGTGCTATTGCTGGCATGCATGTATTTGCATATAAACCGACCATTAATTGATGCATACGTGTGCATGCACAGAGAGATGTCTGGGAACATCATGGAAAATGAAACAGATAGTGATCCTCCCTAAAATAATAACCATACAAGCAGAACCTCTGCCTGCAAACTACACCTGGGATTTCCTTCATTTTCCCTTCCAAAACAGGTTGTATATAGTTAAGTAGCTTTTATCCACTTGAAGACATTTATGTGGACAGGTAATCAGTCCACTTAGCTGGAATGAATTAAAAAAAAAGAAAACAGTTATTTATGTGAAGAACAGATTATTTGGATCAATGAAGAAAAGACGTGCTGGTTTGGGATTTGCTTGCTTATTTCTGGTGAGGATATAGAATCAGTTATAGGGAGGACAATACAAATCCTCTTTTTTTTTTTTTTTTTTCTTTAAACTGGGTGTTCAAGAAAGTTCTGGGACTGGGAAACATCTGTGTCCTTCTATGAACTTCCCCTGTGAAGGCCCTCTGCTCAGGTTGATGACTACAGTCGGATCTGATTCCCCAAATACATCTTCACTCCAGCCCCTACCCAGACAGCTGGTGTTACAGTACTGGATTCCTGCTCGTAGATCATAGAATCTATGATCTAAGTTGCAAGGGACCCACAAGGATCATTGAGTCCAACTCCAGTCCCTGCACAGGACAAGCCCAACATTCACACCATGTCCCTGAGGGCCTTGGCCAAATGCTGCTGGAATCTTGTCAGGCTTGGTGCCATGAGCACCTCCCTGGGGAGCCTGTTCCAGTGCTCCACCACCCTCTGCCTCAAGAACCTTTTCCTCATGGCCAACTTAAACTTGCACTGTTTTCTTGTGGCACCATGGAGCTAAATATGGAATAATTTATTTCTTTCTTGGGTAAATTAATCTGTGTTGAATTCATTGGTGTCAAAGCCTGAACTAACATCTTTAAGTTCATTCAAGGTATTTCCATTCCGAACCCACTGCCCTCACATGCATGATGTGTTGTTCTCTTGTCTTGTAGCTTCAGCAATGATTTACAAAACGTAAGTTGACTGCAAAAAACCTACCATTCTGATTGCAAACAGGCAACATCTACTCTACATGGAGGTAACTGTCAAAGGGAAATTAAGATTACCGAATCAGTGTTGAATTACAATTGTAAATGCTGTTAAATTCCCCAGATTTCCTTTTTCACTCGGGATTTTGGGAGAAGAGGAAAGAGAGTTGGAAGATGCTGCCTCGTCAAACTCAAATCTTTTCACAAGAGAGCACTTGAAGTCTAATGGTGTTGACATCCCAACAGGAGTTGCAGTTGGGTTAACTCTGCTACACAGAAGCACAAAAAAGGCATAAGAGCTGACACATCCTGGAGAAGTGCAAATTGACAAAAGAAGGGAGAATTAAGGACCAGAAAGATAAAATTGATAAATTAATAAGCATACATTGGATAGGTTCATGAGTGGTAGGTTCAGCACAGACAGATGGAGGTTATTTATAGCGGCCTTCCAATACCTGAAGGGGGCCTACAAGAAAGCTGGGGAGGGACTTTTCATAAGGGCAACTAATGACAAAACAAGGGGAAATGGGTTTAAACTGAAAGAGGGGAGGTTTAGATTAGATATTAGGAAGAAGTTCTTCACTGTGAGGGTGGTCAGACACTGGAACAGGTTGCCCAAGGAAGCTGTGGATGCCCCCTCCCTGGAAGTGTTTAAGGCCAGGCTGGATGAGGCTTTGAGCAACCTGATCTAGTGGAAGGTGTCCCTGCTGATGGCAGGGGGATTGGAACTAGATGATCTTTAAGGTCCCTTCTAATCCAAACCATTCTATGATTCTATGATTTCTGATGGTGTGTGATTTTGCTACAGAACTTAATAGTGAGGGGTATTGTGTACGCTAAGAATGCCTTTAAATTATGGGGAAAATTCATCAGAAAAAAAAAAAATCTGCTCAGGACTACTATGTGCAAGGATGCAAAGTCTTGGTCAGGATGTTCCTCAACCACAAGACACTGAGAAAAAATTAATACACACTTGCCTAGTTGTTATTTCCTAAATAGCTTCTATTGACCTTTTTTGTAGACAGCATAAAAGACCAGATGAACCTTGGATATGACTCACTAGAAGCTGTTGTCCTGTCCTTAAGGCACAAAATGAGTTCTGGTGTTGCCAGGGATATAAAAGATAGCTGGAAAGTTTTCTGTAAGTACAGCAGTAGTGAGTCAGAAAACAAAGGGAAGGGTTGATTCACTGCTCAGGGGAACGAAAGGTACATGAATGATACTCCAGCAAAAGAGTTTAATTTGGTTTTGTTTTTCAGTTGTTACTTGGCTGAAATCAGTTGTCATGGCCAGCAGTCATGTTAAAAGGGCAAAATTCCAGCTACTGTGGTGAAAGAACAGGTTAGGGATGACTCAGGTTTTAAGTTATTTTTTTTAAGTCACCAAGGTTGATGAAATTCACCTTGAGGTACTAGACACTGAGTTGAAACAACTTATCTGAGATCTTGGAGGAGTCAAGGAGGACAAGGGTAGGTGACTCCTACCCAATTCAGATATCAACTTTTGCAATTTCTCTAGCAAAACCTTCAAAGTTCTGTAGACACCGTGTTCTCACCACAGGATCAAGCGGGAGACGAAACTGAGTTGCACAGAGACCTCTTAAAATAAAAACAAATCCTAACCAAGAGAAATGCAGTGGGGGGAAAAATGACACAAGCTATTTTTTTAATAGTCCTTTTTAGAATTTCTTCATGTTTCTGCTTTCTTCCCTCTAATGAATTTGCCTCCCTCCTTTACTCATCCCACAGAATTTGTATGTCAAATTTATGGCATATCATACATGCAGTACCATAAGGAGTGTAGGAAAAACAGAGCTTATAATTTATTTTTTTATCAGTGAGATGGGAAATTAAGAATAAGGACAAGAAACAGTTATACAATTGTATTAATCAGAGATATTAAATAAAAAAGAAAAGAACTAGCATCTACTTTTTATTTTTTCTGCTGCTATTTAGGATATCTGATTTGATTGGTATCCATTGATGACAACAAGATTGACACAAACCCACACTCCTTCCAGCACCACAATCAATTCCACTGTGGTTAGATATCTATGGTTTCTGGCTCTTCCAAGAATAACTGGGCTGAAGGCTGAATTCATACACTGAGTGCTGAGATTTAGAAGCTGAGATGAACATTGTCCTTGAGCAGTAGGTACTGGAATCCACACATTGACATGTGGAGCTCGTTACACCAACCTGCTTCTTTTAAATAAAATCACTTCATGTAACTGTGATATTTTCCAAGAATACTCTTTTACATTTACTGTCAGAAGACAAAAATGTAGAGCTCTAACTGGTGTGAGATGTGGTTAAATTGTGGTTCTGTACTGTTTAAACACAACCAGTCTTAAGACTGGTGAAGGCTGCAATAGTTTTAATATGCATAAGCAGATTCAAATCTTACCTTCTAAATGCTTAGGCTGAAGGAAATAGTGTTTTTTTGAGCATTTTGCTATGCAAAATACACAGGAACATTTCCATGATACTAGGAAATTCAAAATCAGATTTATTTGTAATCCTAAATGGAACAGTGATGTTTGAGCTGAATGCAGCTGTGAGTCAGCGCTAGTGCTGTCTCAGGCTTATTGTTTCCTACACACTTTCAAGCAATCAAAAAACTCTGCAAGTGTTCTTCAAAGAGTACATCCAGAACACCACCTCACTGAACATCTCCTTGGCATTTGTTCTGTTTCTCACTCTGACTTGCTGCGTTTAGTTGTGAAATGACCCCTTGTAACAGTGAAATTTTATTAACTCTGATCCTCTGGCACCGAGATTAAAAAAAACAGTGAAAAGGGAAATACAAGAAAGAGTGGTTTTGGATTTACACATGTGGTGGAGTGGCATGAAAAGGAAGTAGGTTCTGTGGCTAAATGATTGCACATTGATATTGGTGGTATTGCCTTCATCCTCCTAGTAGGCTGTCCTGTTTTTTAGCTGGGCCAGAGCTGGGTTTCTTTTTAGTAGCTAGAATAGTGCTGCATTTTGCTTTCAGCTTGGGATTTGTTAGGAGAGAAACGCTGAGAACATCCCCATGTTGCATTTGTGTCCCTGGGACAAAGTGAAGGACTTTGTGTTTGTCCGTCTGCAAGCGCAAGATCTCAGGGGTGAGGAATATTGACATGGACCAGCTCCATGGGCATTGGGCTCTGCCAAGGGGCTGTTCCATCTCCTGTCCCCCATGGGCAGGAGATCCATGAGGGGCTCTTCCTCTCTTGCTCTCTCTGGCTTTCGCTCGGGCTCTCGCTCTTCCTGGATGGCGGTTTCGGTTCGGAATTGTCGCTCCTCCGGGATTGTTATCTGGGAACGGGCCGGGCTTGGTCAGCGGGTGGTGAGCAATGGCTCTGGGCATCACTCATTTGTATATTCCATTATTATCATTATTATTTTAATATCATTATTTTTATTTTCTCTCTATTATTAAACTGTTCTTATCTCAACCTACAAGTCTCCTTACCCTTGCCCCCAACCTTCTCTCCTGTCCCCTAGGGGTGCGGGGGCAGTGGGTGAATGGTTTTGTTGGCTGCTGGCCAAGGTCTAGCTCAGTGAAACTATCACATAGTCTGATCGTTGTTGTTGTAGATCCATGCATGCTGGTCTTCTGGGTTTCTGTTAATAAAGCAGGACTAGTTTTGCTCTCAAATATTCTTACTGTATGCATACACTGAAGGTACAAATTATATGCTCTTTGCCTTTTTAATTTCTGTTGCGCAATATTGATATACACAGGCTTAAACCATAAGCTTTAAATTAGAGTTGACTTTTCAGTGAACATCCCAACCTGTATTATAACAGCATGAAATGTGACCGTGGGATTCTTTCCCCAACCTGTATCACAACAGGATGAAGTAAGACCATGAGACTTTTCCTCCTACAATCCAAAGCCAGGTGCAGAATACCAAAATAGGAGCTTCTTGGACATACCTTGGATCCTGGCCAAATCCAGGATGTATCCATGTGAAGTGAAACTTACCCACCAGATGTTCCCGTGCCTTTCTGTCTGCCTAATTTGTTTGTTAGATGGTATAAAAGCAGGACCCTCTCACAGCAAAGATGGAGACCTCACCTATGAGTGGACACACTGTGTAGGACTTCCCAATTGCTGGGGAAAGGCTCTCCAAATCCTTCACTGTGGTGGGGCTCCCCGGCTGATACACAGGATCTGGATGATGATGAATATTTGGGCAATTATTGATGAATCTTTTTTAATCACTCTGCTTTCTCTTATGTAGTAAAGATTAGGTGTATTACCCTATTTAACTCTGTACATTACGTATTCCTCTTTTTTCCCCCTATTTTAAACTAGAGTAAAATAACTTTGTTTCTGGTGTTAAGTTGGTGTCTGCATCCCTTTTGCTAACCCCCTCAATTGGCAAAACAAATATCCATTACAAATTTGGAGCCAGATTCACTTATCCCATGAATTATTCTTAAGTAAACAGGATTAAATGAGCTACCCTGAGAGATGCTCTAAAAAGGCAGTATATATTAGAGTCACAGTTCAATCATTGGTTTTCTCTCTTCTAAAGTAGAAGCAGGACTCAACAGCCCTTTAGCCAGCACAGTTTATTCCTTGCTCAGTGCTATGTTGGCATTAGTTTGAAAGTTTAGAAGCCCTGAAAAAGACTTGGAGTTAATTAGAAGTAGGATGATTGTCCGTGGGCAGATTTTCCTCTTTTCCTGACTGTGACCTGCAGTTTATTTGACATCCTTTTCCAACCCTTGCATAGAAATGTAGCTGGACCTGCAGCTGAACACACCCTCCCCAGAGTCATGCCTCCCATTAATCCCACTTATTAATTTAAGGGTAAGAAAGCAAGACTGTAGGGACTGATATCAACTTAAAGTCCACACTACTTCACTTTTCTCTGATATAATCACTGAGCAGGGTTGGGTTTAGCTCTGCCCTGTCTGCAAACAAACAATGCTGAGAACACCTTGTATTTAATTATTGCCACCACACAGGTTTGAACACTGCTTTTTCCAAAACAGTAATGATACACAGAAATAAATTCACAGCTCTCAAAGCCATTTATACTACAAACAGCTATAAACATGTGATGGTCATATATTGTATGGCCCCGAATATTTGAAAAAGCTTCATTTAAAATTAAGTTGTGCTGTTCTATCTTTAATTCTTCTATCAGTACAGGATAGTGCTGCACAGAACTTGAGATTGTACTCATCATCATAATACCCAGACTAAAACAGATCAAAAAGAAGAAACTTTTTATCAGCTCAACTTCCAGAAAGGCCTATAAATGGGAATTTAAAAGATTTTAAAGATTTGAATTAAGAGTCGCAACAAAGAGGTGTGTTTAAGCAATATGAGCTGTTTATTTTATTAGAAAATTGGGAAAGACTTGTATTAATTACATATAAAAATAACTTTTATTGGTGGGAAAAGTATTCTGAATAACCAGCAGGACATGGCATGAAAAATGATCAGGGCCTGTGTTACACATGCAGAGCTAATCTCACAACTCACTTTTATAATCTTCGTTTCATGCAATTTCAACAAATATTTTGTTTGCAAAGAATCTTCAGGATTTCTAAAAAGCTAAACTCTATACTTATAAAATTAATGTAAAATAATAAAAATTACAAGTGAGTTGAAACTATTTTAAGGGTTCTCTAATTGAACTATAATAATATATAGCTATATCGTTATATAAAGCTATGAAGTTATTGCTGAGCATAAGAAACACAAGGATAAAGCAAGAAGTTTTGAAAAACAGTAATTTCATAAAGAAGATGAAGATAGATAGTTCTCTAAGAAAACTTTAAGCAATGAAATATACATAACCAAATTTCACAGAAACGATCTGTTTTTTAATTTTAAGATACAATTTGTAAATACTATAAAATAAGAAAATCATGCTTTAGGTACTGATTATAGCTCTTTCCCCAGTTCATTTCCATTTCAAAATTATGACTGGCTGTAAATCAGCCTGTTTCTGAAGTTTATGTATGTTTATAATGAAACAATGTAATTAACTTATTTGTCCATTAGGGCCCATGGTGCTTAAAGCAAACAAGCAAGAAAATAAGTAAATGGGAATTTAATAGAGGAGCTGCACTTCCCTGTATATAGTGCAATAGGTAAATAATCCATCTTCTGTGCTTTTATGGAGTGCAGCTAAGATACCTCATCTGCAAAACAAAACAAAACAAAACAAAACAAAGTTAACCTTAGCTCTTAATTACAAGATAAATACCACAAAGTAAACTGCTTCTCTCCACAGAAGTCAAACAAAATGATCCATGACTAAGACATTATCTTTCTACATTCACTTTCCTCTTCAGAGAAGCAAACAAAACCATATTGTTTCTAAGATCTGGAAAATATTTTCTGATGGTGGTGATAATTACATTAACATTTTCATAGGTAGTCATTTATATGGATACTTAACAAAAAGTTACACAAAAGAAGGTGCAAGTGAACTATGTGTTCATTCATGTATTTAAAAAAAAACCCCAACAAAACCCAGAGAATTCAGAATGTCAAGCTTTGACCCTGGTGCCATCCATTACATTCTTCAGTTGATTTTTTTATTCAGAAATCAAATTAATTCAAATATATTTCAGGAATGGGAAATGTCTCTGTGACATGACATAGTAGCTTTTGCAGAACTAACAGTCTCTTTCACAGCAATGCTGGAACATCATGCAATTTTCAACACGGATCAAGTACATCAATTTGAGTTTTCTTAGCACTTTTTTAGCACTGGGTAGCCAGGGCCCAGGGGTGCAGGCAGCACACCTTGTAGCCTTAAGGGGAGGTTTTTCTCTGAAGGTTAGTCCATGGAGTAGGGATAACGCAATATTAATGGTATTAAATTCTTAATGACGTATCTGGTACTGCCCAGGGAAGGTTCAAGAGGATAATGGTGTTCTCCTTCAAGTCCAGTTAAAACTCAGTTCTTCTGGGAACTGCACTGAGACTATTATGAATTCTGAATATCTGACTGATCTTTCCTGGCTGTCTAACATTGTATATCACACCCATCAATCCCACAGGAAAAGATGATGCAAGAGGAACGTTCCTCTAATCCAGATAAGTGAAATCAAGACCTGTTTTCTCTTGATCTTCCAGCATTTCACACCATGTTTATAGTCCCATAATTTGCTTTTTCTAACTTCCCATTAAGATCTCAAAGTGGAGATCTCCACTTTTCTACTAAGAGGATTTTAATGGAAAATGTCCTATCTTCCCACCTTACACAGCTGTCATGCAGCTTTATCCCATCCTAAGCATCTAGTACTACATTGCTTTAGCAAGGAAAGGGAAAAAATGTGCAGCCCCAAAACTGGATGAAATTTTGAGTAGCCTTACACAACTCCAGAGAAGAATAGATACCAGGTAGGTGGTGTGAGATTTGTCTTGGTGTCAACCAGTCAGTCTCAGTTAGGTGGCAGCAGCTATTTCTTCTTTGCAGATTGTCCCACCAAAAAACATCTGGTCCCTGGTTCTCAGTAGTGTGGAAACACTGCACAGCTGCAAATGGCATGAGGTGCCTGCAACCTATCAGTAACATCGTTTTACACTTTGTGGTGCTTTTTTAAAAAATAAAACCTCTGAATGATGGGAATTCATAGCTAAATACTTGTGGTAACCAGTGGTTAGTTTTGTTAGTCTGTGATTGCAAACATCTGCTTGTGGAAGCTCCATATGAAATGCTTCTCTGACTTCATATGCTGCACTGCTACAGATACACATCAGCCCCATTGGAAATAGACTTGACTTTTGGAAGGACACATCTGCCTAACTGTTCTAGGTTTATTCAGTGTTCTAACACACCATTTATCATTTTTAAATTTTTACACTTTCAGCGAAAGAGCCTGAAAACAGAATTGAGCTAAAACTTTTAAGTTCATCTTGATGCCAGGAGTCATATGCTTTGTATGATTTTCATCTCAAACAAGAAATCAATGAAGTTTGCTATCTGCAAATGTCATTAATTCAGTATAGCCTCCTTGTTCATTGCAGAATATAAAACCAGCCAAGGCCTCATTGGTTTTGAGTTTAATTCTATGGTGAACTGACAAGAATTTTCATAGAATCATAGAGTGGTTTGGATTGGAAAGGACCTTAAAGCTCATCCAGTTCCAACCCCCCTGCCATCAGCAGGGACACCTTCCACTAGACCACATTGCTCAAAGCCTCATCCAGCCTGGCCTTGAACACTTCCAGGGAGGAGCAGCCACAGCTTCTCTGGGCAACCTGTTCCAGTGTCTGACCACCCTCACAGTGAAGAACTTCTTCCTAATATCTAATCTAACCCTCCCCTCCTTCAGTTTAAACCCATTTCCCCTTGTTTTGTCATTACATTTTCTCTGGTACATGTCATTTTCTTTGGTTTTTTTTGACTTTTCATCTGTCTCCTGTGAAATAACATTTCCCAACCTTACACAGTGTATACTTATTTGCTAACATCATTTAAAACAGTTGTTAAAATGCCATTATGTATTGTATTTAAATTTATGTGTTACTTAAGGAGTAATTATGCTCATGTGAGACAATGATGATAATGATGATGATGAGGGTGATAAGATCTAGCAACAGATGTGTGAACATAAAAGTCTGATGCTTTATTTTAAATATCAGATGAGCTAAATGGAAGCTTAAGTATCTTTCTGGGATCATTTTGTTAACTCAATATAAATAATTATTTAAATTTTATTCTCCATTTGAAGACATAGTAAATTATAGTCAAATGTTGTTTACAGTGTTGATATTATAGCAGCATCGTTACTTCAGAGGCAACTAATTGAGAAGCACATTAGGTAAAAAGTCTATTAAAATGCATAAGCAGGAGAACAGTTTAAAATTTGGTGCCTCTCATCAAACCCTGTAGGTTCTTACCATCCCTGTTCTCAGCAGCATCTACTTCAGTACAGCCAAGGGCCTCCTTCACATCTGCAGCCTCTTGGGCTTTTTCTGCTTTGCCCATCTCACAAGATCTTCAAGATAACATCTGCTGGACTGGACACGACAAAAACCAGTGGTGGAGTCAGTGGTACCTACCCTTGTTATTTGCTGTGGTTTATTTGGTAACCCAACAGGGTACAGGAGATGGATGCTTGCATCCCACCTTCACCTCACTTAGCTTTATTCCTCCTTGAAGGCTCTCGGGACATGGCCTAACCACCCAGTGCCCCAGGGTGGGAGACACTCTCCATCCATGTGCCCTGAACTGCTGTATTTGGCATAGAACAGTTCGGATTCAGTTCAGATGAACCTGAAGAAGTTCAATAAGGGCAAGTGTAGGGTCCTGCACCTGGGGAGGAATAACCCCAGGCACCAGGACAGGTTGGGGGTTGACCCGCTGGAAAGCAGCCCTGCAGAGAAGGACCTGAGAGTGCTGGTGGATGACCAGTTGACCATGAGCCAACACTGTGCCTTTTTAGCCAAGAAGGCCAAATGGTCTCCTGGGGTGCATTAAGAATGTGACCAGCAGGTCAAGGGAGGTTCTCCTCCCCCTCTACTCTGCCCTGGTGAGGCTGCGTCTGGAATATTGTGTCCAGTTCTGGGCTCCCCAGTTCAAGAGGGACAGGGATCTTCTGGAGAGAGTCCAGAGGAGACCACAAAGATGAGTAAGGAGCTGGGCATCTCCCATACGAGGAGAGGCTGAGAGAGCTGGGTCTGTTTAGTCTGGAGAAGAGCAGCCTGAGAGGGGATCTGATCAATGTTTATAAACATCTAACAGGGGAGTTTCAAGAGGATGGGGCCAGACTCTTCTCAGTGGTGGTCATGAATAGGACAAGGGGCAACAGGCACAAGCTGGAACACAGGAGGTTCCACTTAAACATGATGAAAAACTCCTTTACTGTGAGGGTGACAGAGCACTGGGACAGGCTGCCCAGGGAAGGTGTGGAGTCTCCATCTCTGGAGAAGTTCAAACCCACCTAGACACCATCCTGTGCAACCTGCTGTAGGGAACCTGCTTTGGCAGGGGGGTTGGACTGGATGATCTCCTGACATCCCTTCCAACCCCCACCATTCTGTGATTCACCAGGGTAGGAAGGGAGTGGCATCAGGCCGGGCAGTGGCTGAGGAAGAGGGAAGAGCTCAGGTAACGAAGTGTCTGTCAGATGTGAGGTCAAACCTCACCTACTGTGACTCCTTCATATGAAACACCCAAATGTGATGAGAATAAGGAAGAGGCAGAGTACCACAGAGGTCTCTCCATACGTGGTGCAGGAAAACACTTTGCATTGCTCGGTTCTGCTAGAAGTGGCTGAAGGTCCAGCCTTGCATCCCAGGACCCAAAACCACTTTGGAGGTCTGGATTGATAGGATGGCTGCATTACAGTGTGTGTTGGAGCAACAAGTGGTACCTGTTGCTTCCCTGAAAGAACACAAAGGAAATTGTAGAAAATGGCAGGAACGGGCTCTTGAATAGAGAATGTAGATCTTCATTACACTCTGTCCTCTGCCATGAGCCTTCCTCAACAGTTTGGCTGCCATGATATAGAGAAAAAGCAATGCTTCCATACAGACTGTGATGGATAGCCCCAGCTGGAAGGGGCTACACCAGCTATAATGTATTATAAAATCGTTCTTAATTTATTTGAAGAAGAAAAGATCAAGGATTGTTTCCACTAACCTTAACCACTTTATTGGTATTAAATCATATTAAGTTGCTGTTATTTTCTTGTGTTTGGCATTTTCTCCTGGATGTTTATTCTGATTCACCTTGGCCTCCTGCCAAATGTGCATCAAGTGTCGAGATTTGGCTCTAAACTCTGTTTCTCCTATAAAAAATGAAGAGAGATAATTATATTTAAGAGCACCGTATAGGAAAAAATGTAGCTGTGATTTACTTCTATGGGCAGGTATAGAGCAAAGCAATAGTTTTAAATAGACATATCATGTGAGCTACTTGAATAGATGGTGTATACGTATCACTCTCGTATGGCTTGAAAAAACATCAGATTACTGAACACATACAGTGTCTTCCAGCGAAGAGTTTTGAATCTGATGCTGGAGAAGACACTGTGCCCAATATGGGACATGAAGACAGCCCAGGAAGCTCAGTAGCCTGCAGGCAGTGAGTTTGAGAGATATCTTTTCATACGTTTGTTTAGCCTGATATTTATTCTCAGGCTAATGCCAATAACATCTTCATACTCAGAATACACACACATAAAGCAATTAGCCATTTCAGAGTTGTTTATTGGTGACAATGTCCATATCAATTAAACTAATTAAGAACACTTTGCAGGGCCAGGTGAGGACTAAATTTTTCATGAGGGTATGGTAAGTACGTCACACAGTTAAAGAAGATCAATACAGATTAATATATTCTAAAAATCCAGTAGAAATGAGGGCAGTTTGTTGATTTTTAAAATTAGACTAGCTATAAATGGTCTGAGATGGTTTTAGCTGCCTAATTTTAGGCAAATAAATTCAAGGACTTTGTCCTATCACTTTTAAGTAATAAAATTAATATGTGCAAATTAATTAAAATTTCCTGTATCCTAACTGACTGAGTCTTGTCCCTATCCTTTTTTGATGAATTCTTCTGTAAATATCATCAGACAAATTAAAAATAAAACAAAGCACCCAGAAATTTTTCATGTAACTGTCCCTACAAAATGTAACTTTAGCATAATAAAACTCCCTGTGGAAAAAAGAAAAAAAAAATGCTTATGAATTTCAAAATTGCTTTTCTTATTGAAACTCTGTGTATTCCATGATCAAAATGAGAACATGAATACACTGAAAATTTTGTTAAAAAAATGTAAATTTTTAATGTGAACAAAAATTGCACATAACTTTTCCGTGTGAGCATTTGAAACAGGAAAAATTGCATTTTACAAACAGTGGTCTGAACTTGAATACATATATATTGAGTCCTTATAAAACTTCTTGAAAGACTGAAACTGTCTTTTGGGGCTTTTTTTCATATGACAATTGCTTGCATGCCCTGTTTTATCAAATTTTGTAGGGTAGTTGCTTTATACAGTGAAACTGAGGTTGGCTATGCATATTTTGGGTTTCTAAGACCGTTACTGGATATTTAAAATATTTTTATTTTGAAAAATTGTCCTCTTGTGTCCAATCGGAATCTCCCCAGGAGTCACTTGTACCCATCACCCCTCCTGTTTTCCATGTGACTCCTTGTAAAAAAGGAGTCTCCGTCTTCTTTGTAGCCAACCTTTAAGTATTGGAACATGGTGCTGAGGTCTCCCCTGAGCCTTCTTTTCTCAAGGCTGAACCAACCCACTTCTCTCAGCCTTTCCTCATGCCGCAGGCTTCCCAGCTCTTTGCTCATCTTTGTGGCCTTTCTTTTCTCTACTCTCTCCAGCTTGTCAACATGTTTCTTGCATAGTGGGGACCAAAACTGAACACAGAGTTCCAGGTGTGGAACTGGAATAATCTCCCAGGGGAAGTGGTGGATTCCCCAACATTGGACATTTTTAAGGTTCAGCTGGACAGGGTGCTGGGCAAGCTTGTCTAGACTGTGCTTTTGCTAAGGTTGGATCACATGATCTTTGAGGTCCCTTCCAACTTGGTATTCAACGAAATGTGCCTCCAGGAAGTACTAGCATCTTCTAAACAAAAACCTTCAACTTTTGCATAAATACAGGGAGAATTTGGCAAAATGTTAAATATATGGTGCCACTAGATGTAAGAACATAAGATTTCACCTTGTATGAACCTTGGAGGTAGAGAAGGATTTGCAACATCTTTCACAATTGGACCATTAAAAGAAAAAAGCCTGACAACCAAACACATTTCCGAAGCAGATATCTCGCCTGATCTCTTTTGGGTAACACTGCAGCCGCAGTTAACTCTTCCTTCTCTAAAACATGCTTAGTCAATTAAAACAGCCTCAATTACTTGTTTTCTAGGTTTGTCTCTGAGTGTCTTCTGCAATAATCAACCAGGTAGCTATCAGATTAACGTGGTGCACTGCATTTTCAGTACTTTTATGTTGAGGGTATACTTTGACCAAGAACATAGGAAACTGGAATAGTGGAAACAACTGCTTCAGTTAACCTTTGGTTGTTTTTAGACACTCTGGAAACCTCTGGAAATCTCTGTGTGTCCATTGTCTGGCCCTTGCACATCAGTTGAAACACATTATCCTCTTCACAAGTCCATCCCAATATCCACCCTAAATGTTTTTGGATGCTTATCTGAATCAAAATAGAATCTATAAATCTTTTTACAATTTACCTATTGCTAGCAGTTTGTGCCCAGAGCTAATAACGGCAATCCAATTTATAGTACCGTCTTGTGACTTATGTTTCTAGTCAACAATGTCAACACCAGAGTCGTGTTCAACAAAATCCTCATTAGATTGCTTCCAGTTTGGAAATGAGATCATCTACTCCATCTAGTAGACTCAGTAACATCGTCTCACAAAAAGAATGTAAGCTGAAAACCATTATTTTACATATTTCCTTGTTAATATGAGATTTTATACTTGTTCTGTATTTGCAACTGCACAATTGCAAGTAATAAGCCAAATTTTAAAATTCTTTGATGTTTTCTTGCCATGTAAATGCTACAGATGTACATACAACAACAGCTAAAATAACATCTGGACTCTGGGAAATAAATTTGTTTTGTTCTCTTGTCATTTGAACACAATATCAGCTGATGTCTTTTAAAACAAATTATCTAATGGGATGTTATCAAACAAAATAATATGCAAAATTTACCACATTTTCTAAATTAAATATTTTTTTTACAGTGAATAACAAATGCTCACACTGAACCTTGTTAATAGGATGTATTTAAAACTTGCATAAGTCATTCTAACATGGTTGATAAGAGTGAGAAATTCCACTATTTACAAAGTATTATTGTTCAGCCGCTCTGGTGGCTGGCAACCTGAGGAAACGAGCAACAAAAACATTTTGATGAGGAGAGAACTGTAGGCCATGCAAGTTCTTACTTTAATTATTGTTTTTTTGAACTTTGTTCACATCAGTCATCAAAAATACAAGTTTGTCACCCACTTCTTTGTCACTCCCATCGCTTTACCTCACTTTTAGACAACACAAAGAAAATTTATAGTACCCTGTGCATATAACAGCTGAATTTTTCCCCATTCCTGTATTTGGATTTTAATCCCTAAAACTGCTCCATACTTACATATGCCCATATGTGGAGATATGTTGCAATGACAGTGTCATCTTATTCTTTAAGGTATTTATTTGACATTTTAATGTAATCTCAGTATGTTATTTCAATAAATAATTTTAATTTTTTAATGGATAATAAAACAATTGACCAAAGTGTGCCCAGGGCCATGCTGATCACGCATCTTCCCTGGTGCTGCAAAAGGGCAGCACGATGCTGCAAGACTGAGAATAACTGGTGAAGCAATAACAGGTGATGGGTGATGTGGAAACTAAGGTTGAGGCTAAGACGTCTCTCCCTGTGAGTTAGTTTCTGGTGTGCATGGCTATGATATGATCTCAAACAGGATTTTTCTCTCCACAGTCCTTTCCTGCCTCACGTGGAGAGCAAATGCAAAGATGAACTGTGAGAAGATTGCTTTGTTATGAATGTAGATATGCCTGTTTTCAGGAATTTGGTCTCAAATTTAATATAAATTCCATATCATGTTACATTTTCTTAAAATATGTTCAGTTTTCAGAAATGATTTTGAGAAGTCTATCTTAAATTTTAGCTTGTAACTTATTTCACACCTCCTTTAGTTTTTTGTCTGTTTTTTCATAGTTTTCCTGTCTGCATTTCTATCTACTGTTACTAACAAATGTTTGCAAACTATCATTTACTATCATTGTGCAAACACAGTAAGGATATGTGATTTCAGGACACATAAGTATAGCTGATAAAATCAACCCTTCCTACAGCTGAACTTGATAAACTATCAAGTATTTTTAGGTAAATGTTTCTGAAAGTAAAAAAATATATAACTGCAGGGTGTGCCAAAGGATTCTGGGCAATTTATCCATGCCATGAAGGATTTTAAAATATCCCAGTTCAGCTATAGGAAAGAAACAACTCCCTAAAATGCCAATGCATTGGAACTGCACACTGTACCAAATAACAAAAAGCTATACTTTCTTATTAAAGTGAAAATAAAAATAGGAAAGAAGATACTATCATAGCCACTTGTTGGAAAGTTATGGCCAGTTTAGAGGCTCTACCTCGTTCAGAAGTTTTCTTCCCAGCCTGGTTAATTTTAAAAGCATGAGACCTGTACTCTTATTTAACCAGAATCCCAAATCCACTGGAGCCAAAAGGCACATTTTCTCACATTAAATGGAAAAATACCTGGAAACAAAACAAACTTTCCAAGGGTTGATGATCACCCTGACCAACCTACTTCTGACCATTTCTGAATGTTTAAAATTATCTGTGTGTGTGGAGCCAGGAAATGCAAAACCGCATTTGTGCTCAGAGGATTAATCTACATTTTATGCAGTCTGAACAAACTCCAGTGAGGGACCCTACTGAAGTGGTGGGTAAGACAAATCATTATTGTCTCTGGCTAGATCAGTCACAGGTTGTAATATTCCTTAAGTGCCTCTAAGTGGCAACAAGTATAGCGTTTTTCCCTGCAGTTCCCTAAAAAGACACATTCCTCTCTAACTGTAAAAGTCAAATAAATCACTCAGAGCCTCTTCCATCCGGCTAAATTCTGGTCAATCAGCATAAAGGAGGGAAATATCCCAAGAGTGTTGCCAGGTTGCTCTTAGAGCAAGTCAGATTGGATCATCAGAGATGAATGATTAATGAAACTACTTGTCTGAGAAACTTATTCTATTGTGTGAAATATTTATATGCTAACACCAGAGTGACCAACACTGTCCAAAAGGGTTTGATCATTTGATCCCATTCTTATCTTCTTGTGTTATGGGGAAGACAGGAACCTCTGTTTTGACCAGGTCTTTGTTTTTTCCTTTGTTTTTAGGAGTTTTCTATGACAGAAATGTACAACAACATTGTAGAAATATTTTTAAGAAGGCAGAAGTGTGTTGGTCTGTGTCCTGGTTTTGCTAGGATGGAGTTAATTTTCTTCTCAGTAGTTAGAAAGTGCTGTGTTTTGGTTTCAGTGTGGGACTTGTTATGAGAAGAATGATGATCAGGCACAAGGACATAACATTTGGGCAGTCTGCAGGTGCAAAGGATTGGGTGGGGAAAGTGTAGCAGTTAGCAAAACTCAGAATTGATGTTTGGATGTGCCAATGAGATATCCCATATCATATCACGTCATGTTCAGTATATTAACCAGGATTGACTGGAAAACAGGGGGATTCTCTCAGGGATCACTTGGGCTTCCAGGATTGCAGCTTTGGGCTTCCTTTTTGCTCCTCCAAGATCATTATCGGTCGGTGGTGAGCAATTGTACGATGTATCACTCAAATATATATATATAGTTATTATAATTACAATTTTAATTTTATTTTACATTTTTATTAAATTGGTTTTAGCTCAGCCTACAAGTCTCCTTACCATTGCCCCTCCAATTCTCTCCATATTCCCTGTGTGAGGGAGAGGGGGAAGGGAGTGTGAGCAGCTGCATTGTGTTTGACTGCCAGCCAAGTTAAACTACCACAGTCTACAAAGCCTGACCTGATGAAGGAGAAAGATATTGCAAAGAGGAGTTTCATAACCATTGTTTGGATGTAAATTTGGCACCAATATCAAAGCTAGAATCTTAAAAAACATTGTTTTTCTAACACTAGAGATGCCACACAGTTAAGTTAGCCTGAGAATAGCATTTACCTAGTCTGTGGGAGATCCATCTTCCACTCCTTTCTCTACTGAAAATGCAAATTATTGTCACTCAGATGGCTGCCATTAACACAAGGCTCCTCCTGACCTCACAGACTGAGTAAATGCTAGCCCAGACAGCAATAAGAACAATTGTATCCCTCCTGGCCAAATTCACAGCTTCATTTATGTGTTTACGTAGACACACACTTGAACAACAGGGGTGCAAGCAATCTCCTCTTACCCTAAAGTATGATGATCAAAATCAGTCAAGAGGAGACCAAAACCTTTTGTGTCTCTTCTAGTTGAGGAGCAGGTACCTGCAGAAGTAGCTCTTTAACAAACAACTATTGTCTTGTTTGTGCAGAGATGACCAATTTTAGTCTGTTGAGAATGGGATAGAAAATGAGAAAAACACCCACAGAAATTATTTATTTATTACTTATTTGAAGAATATATCTTTTAAAAAAAATATTTTATTATGCTGTTTTTCTGAAAACCAGGAAGAAGTTAATCCATGCAGTTCCAGGGCTGTTCTTCTGTATAATTTCCAGAGCTGCCACACCCTGATGCTCATTTTTTAATGTACAGTGATGGACTGGTTTCAGCTAAGGCTTACTGATTGTTTCAGGACTTCTTCTGCAGTTCTGGTGAATCAACTGACAAACTCAAGTAACACACTTAATATTAAACCAGCAAACTTTATTTATCTTGCAATCAGAATATAGGTAACATAATAATAGACTTGTATTTTAACGATTAACTTAAATACTAATGTGTCTGGAAAATGCAATATACTTGGAGGACGTTTGTTATATTAAATCAAAATCTTTTGTCATTCAAATGTACAAATGCTGAGAAACCTATGCTAGAATTTGGCCTTCTGTGTTATTTATTAAGATGTTAGAGAAAGATAAATATAGTTCTGGACCCTATTGCTAGCTAAGAAACTCTTATTGCATAAATTTGCTTGCACAGAATTAATTTGATTTAACTTTTCAAGGTGCTTTTCTAAACCTTAAAAGTGCACAACCTTTGTCAAGGCAACGGTAACATAATCAAGAGTAACAGTAAGAAAAACAATAGCTTATAATGAATTGAATTGTCATGTCTAAATTCCACCGCATACACATAATTTGCATCTCAGTCACATCAATCTAACATATCAACAGCACAGCAAACACAAATGCACTGAGAGAATGCATGGATTTATAAATATAAATAGGCAATTACTTTACTAATCCACTGGATCATATAACATTCTTAATCAAAGCACTAGGCGTGAGAATGAAAAATAGAAAGGAACTTGTAACACCTTTCAAGAAAAAACAAAAATTACAGCGTGATCCAGTTTAATACTCTTTAGAATGGATAGTCTTAATAGTTCAGGCTTGATGCTGTCAAATCTCTCTTCTGTATTACAAACTCCAGAAGGAACTGCAAAGTTTTATCTTTCCTGGTATGTTCACCATTCAGTTCTATTTACAACCAAGGGAGGAACCTAAAGAAAGCAATGAAACAGTACAAATATATTACCACAAACGACTATCACATGCTCCCGTAAACTTTATGTTTTATCTTTTGAAAAGCTTCTGTTATTTAATAAGATTTAGCCTCTTACTTTTAATCTCATATTGCAGGAGCAAGAAAAGACCTGGTCCTGCTCTGGCATGTTGCAGTGTTGTCATGGATACACAAGTATGGTCCATCACTTCCACCAGTAAATAAACAAGATCCTCAAAGAATGCTCAGCAGGATTTACTAGCCCTGTAGTATTGTTAGCTGCACGGGGCTTTAAATAAGCAAATGGTTTGTAGTGTTAGAATAATATCCAGGGCTGTGTGGGGGCATGCATACGTGATATATGTTCCTTTAGAAAAATCAAAGGGTAAATGTTGCATGGTGTAACTTCACTCTCCTCTCTTTTGAATTCAGGTTATCTTTGCCTTTTGTTTTTCAGAAGGTTACACAAGGGATCCTTCTCTAACGTGGCAAGCAACTTGGTGTAGTCACCTACTAACTGTTTAAACAAACGAGTTACATCTTTACATATATGAATAATAAAATGCAGTTTGCCCATTTTAATAGGGAAAAGTAATTTTAATGTGGCAGCACGATGTTTGGTGGTATTGTCATTGTCTTTACTGAAACAAAGTCCTCTCTCAACTGAAGAGACTACAAAAGATAAAATTCAGTCTTATCAGCACACCTGTCAACAGCTACAACAGGCTTGGCTTGATTCTATCAAATCAGCATCTTATGTTGATGAGGGGATGTAGATTAAATGCCTTAAGCTTGCATTTCAAGAAGGAAAAGCACACAGAGTTAAGAATGCTGTACTTAGCATAGTATATTAAGCTTCACAATAGTAAAAGTCTTAGCTAGGGACTTAGGGACTCCAATTTGAGAAATGAAAATAGAAATGTCAAATTAAACTGGGTAAAAAATGCAGGTTTAAAAGCTCTAAAACCACAAACCTTTGATACTTAGAAAGAGAATTTACTAAAAAATCATTGTCTTTTACACAAAGTTTACGAAAGTAGGTACATCTCTCTTTTATTGCTCAAAACACCCTCACTGTTTGGTGGCACATTCAGGTATAAACAATGTGTATGACCGATATGTTCTTTTGGGTTTAATTGTTGCCATCTCTTTGCTGATTAGTCTGAGTAAATCTAATTTAAGGCTAGACAGAGCAATATTTAATAATGAATAATTTATTTGATAAATTTAGCCATTTTTAAATCTCTTGTTGTATCTGTGAGCAGATTGCAAGGTAGGCTTGGGTTTGGTTGTTTGGGGTTTTTTTCCTACAGTGTAACTTCATGACTGATATTCAAAACCTGAATTGTAGTCATCAGTTGCCTTTGTCTGGAGAAGCTGCACTCTGCTGTACCTGTTTTTTATTATTTTTGGAGCTAAGGCTGTAAAGTTTTGTGTGGTCACTCTGGCCTCTACCCAACAAAACATCTACCTTCAAAGATTCTTGATTTCATTGAGGGTCAGAGAATGACCATCAAGAATCTGGGACAAATCATCTTACTTTCAAGCACACATATGTCTCCGCTCAGCAGTGTCCAATATCTTCATCAAGAAAGGGCACCTCAAGTTTCTATCAAATTGAATTCTTTCCAGGATATGAAATTTGTTTTTCACAAATATTTTGCCATGGGCACTCATCTGCTACTATATTTACTGAAAGGGAGCACTGGGAGGGCACAAGCCCAGCAAAAGCAGGAGTGAATGGATGCTTGTGATTTTGGGTGTTTGCTTTTATTGGTTGCTCTTTGCTACTTGAGAGATGGCATCATCAAACCCTGTGTTGCTTGTGACCCATATGTGAGCTCCTTGGGGCAAGGACATCTCTCCTCTGCTTGGAGAGGACACTGGAATGCTCAAGGAAATAAGAAATAATAACAATTAGTGCAATCCAGACATCTTATCTCTCATCAGTAATTCTTGAATGTGACAGAAGTCACATTGCAGTTACATCTGCGAGGTTACTGGTGCCAAGTAAAGGATCACACCCAGCTGTTGGAGGCCATGTAGGGCTGAAAAATACAAATATCTTGAGTTGCTAATCTCTGTGTTTAAACAGTTGAAACCTAATTTAAAAGAAAATAGAAATAATTTGGTGAAGGCAGCTACAGTGTGCTTGCAGAAAAACAGCAGCAAATGCTGATTTGCTAATTTATTCCAAAATAAAGCTGAAATTGTGGCTTTGGGGATTTTTTTAAAGAGAAAGAAAAGAATGGGACAAAAAATAACTACTGTGGCTTCTAAAAGAGAACAAAGCATAAAGGTACGCCTCAGAAATTAACCTTCTGTTTAGATTACCACTTTGCAGGCCTAAATACGGATAAGATTTCCACCCTTTGCAGAACAACACTGCTGTTGGTGAGCAGACACCGTTCCTCCTTCCTCAGAGAGCAAGTACAGTCTGCCAAGCTGTGCTTGAAACTACGCATCCAGTGCCGAGAGAGTTAATTTAAATTTGATAACAAATGGCTCTGCTTTTGAAATGAATGTAGCCTGGCAACTTCAACTGAGAACCCTTCATAGGGCCTCAATTATGTATGCAGCTTCTTTGAGAAATAGTTTCACACATCTGACCCAAGGCCCACGATGTTGTTGCCATGAAATAAAACTGTACGTAGGCAATGGTTCATTTCAATGCAGCCTCCACGTTTCTGTACTCCCCCCACTCCAAGCACACACATAAAAAAAACCACACAAAATTGCTTATTCTATGTTGTTTTCTTGTGTTTCTTGCATCCTCTTATCCTCTAGCATCTGAATACAAATTTAACATGTATGGTCTTTTTTACAGTATTTAACCTGTATGTTCAAGGTTGGGTTTTTTTAGGAATTTCTAGCCACTATACCCTCATCAAAGCTGCCATGTGAAACCAGAGAGATAAACAAGGGGTTAAACACCCACACTATTTCATTTTTTTTTTTTCTCCATTCCCCCTACCCCCCAAAATGGCTGCTTTGTCTGTGTGCATACACCAATAGCAAATGTCCTTCTGTTATTGTACAACCAATTTGATGTGTCAAGTATTCATATGCTAATGGTGGTACAGTTTCTCACTTTTTCACAGATAAATTGTAAGGATTGTTACAGACGGTGAAATACAAGAATAAACAGCTTTTATTTCAAATGTGATGAATTACTTTCCATTCAAATAACATGCAACACATGCTACTGACCATTATTGTTTCTATTCATTGCGAGTTTGCCTTCTGTTTTTCTTTCTTAAAGTGACTGGAAAATATTTAGCAGATATAGCCAGTTGATGCAAATAATTTAATTTCCCTAATTTGCTTTGCAGTTTCATGATGTGAAGTAAATGTCTGCTCAGTTTTCACTGGTAATGAAAGTTTTGCAATGGGCACAGACATTGTTCTCCCTTATGAAGCATTCATAATTTTTTAAAGCTTACAGTAGGTGGGATTTGAAGACTGGGATATTTCCTCTTATATGTTAACAAAATATGCCACAGCATACATGCTCAGAATCCAGTACTTAGGAATGCTACTGGCAAAGGATTGCCTAAATAAAGCATAAAGCAGGAGAAGAAGAAAACAATAGCCAACATCTTTTTGTTTTGTTGCAAGACCAACATTTATTCAAAACCTGAAAAGACTAGGAGTTATGAGTGATCATTTGCATTTTGTACCTGAAGTAGAATAGTACTGTTTTCAGAGCCCATATTTTATAGATGTGGAAAACCTATTTGGCACAGAAAAAATAAACTTGCTTATTAAGCAAAGACTTCATTTTGCAAACAAAAAAAAAAAAAAAGGGTTTGCATTTCTACTGATTGAAAATGTGTGGTGTTTATGTAACATAGTCAAGGATTATATCTATGTCCTCAATTCAGACATGAAAACACATTTATATAATTACATTGTTCCACAGTCAATCCATAAATGTAAGGAAATTCTGAGTTAAACCCATGAGTCCAGACGGACACCGTTAATTTAATTAGCCACTGGCAGATATCTGTGCCACCCCACTGAAGTCCATTTTAAGTCACTGTACCCTGCCCCAGCCCAGGGAGGAGAGTAAGGTCAACTACAAACAAATGCCATAACTGGGAGCTGTGTGTGTTGGGGCTTTTCCTCGCCTTTGTAAAGGCAGAATATAAAATATTCAATGTCAGCTAAATGTGTGTAACATCAGGTCACTATAGACACACAGCAAGAAATTAGGCAGTGGAAAAAATAAGACCCTCACTGTGGCATCAGCTCATCTATAGTGTATTGTCCTGTATATTTATGATGTGTATTTAACCAATAGAGTAACTCTACATTGTATTATTTCTTTGAATTACAAAACAGTATGAAATCCTACTGACATGTAATACGTACCAGCAACTGTTGGCTGGGGGTTGTGGCAGTAAAACTTCATTTATAAAATACACAAGATTTTTTATATTAAATGTGCCTCATTAAGGTTGAGGATCTTGAAGATCTGTTATGTCATGAGGGAAGTTAGATTAGGGGAGGAGTTGTTTGATGTGGTACTTGAAGAGGGACACTGCATGATGTTTTCAAGTAAAAGCATTACATTGGCAGTCATGGAAACAGCAAAAGTTACAAGAGAAATGGGGCTGAAAGCCTTTGCTGACCAGCTGGTATGTGAGCCACCAGTCTTCTACTTCATAATGAAGTGAGCATCATTGTCGGAAAACATCAGGGCCCATGGAGCATCCTC
This sequence comes from Antrostomus carolinensis, assembly GCF_000700745.2. Classification (NCBI taxonomy): domain Eukaryota; kingdom Metazoa; phylum Chordata; class Aves; order Caprimulgiformes; family Caprimulgidae; genus Antrostomus; species Antrostomus carolinensis. Next base: position 41,831 of record NW_010307311.1, read on the forward strand.
GACAATGAAATGTATGTTTCTGGTGAGATGCACCCATACACACATTCAGCTCCCCAAAAGTGCAGACTCTCAGCCTTAGCTTTCCTGCTCTATATGCCCACACTGAGTATTTTCCAAATGATGCTGGTGTTGCTGATGTTCTCCAGATGATGTCTAGAAAAGCCCATTTTTGCAACTTCTTTTTTTGAAGCAGTTGTGCCGATGTACCAGGATGTCAAACTGAAAAACAAATTAACCAGACTGCCCATAATCTCCTCTGAGAATTTCTACAGGTGTCTGAAACAACCATGGTCAGAGCACAAAAGAAATGTCACAATGTCAGGGCCCCACATTTTCTAAGAGAAAGATGAGGGGAAACTAAAAAAAAAAGAACATTTGCAATTTTGGTGCCTAACCATATTCTGCAGTAACAGCCACGGAACCGATCTATGCTGCCCTGGGAGGGCTGATGGCTCATTATTCATCCCATGCGCTTGCAGGCAAGTGTATAGCTGCTTATTAACGAGTCTGGTTCTGCAAACACTTCTGCACTTGCTTAACTTTAAGTATGCAAGTAATTCTATTGGGGTGAACTGTCAGCAACTAATTCCGGGAGCAATGACATTGCCAACATCTCAAGACTGATAAGAGAACAAGAATCAAAATCGTAATGCCTTGAAGGCTGGTGAAAAACAGTTTTCACTATATTTTTATCTAGTTTTCTCTCAGTTTTCTTTCACAATTTAATTTTTTTTTTTTTTTATGTAGCTGTTTTTGCAGTTACAGTGAGGGGAAACAAAACAGAAGAACATCTAAAAAAAACCAAAATGTGAACACGTTCAACACAAACATTTCTCCTTTAAAAAAAGAAAATACTCAGAATACAGAAGAGCTAAAGGCTTTTTCCTCAAGTGAGGCACTCAAAAAATAAACTAAAATAACAAAATTTACACTAAGCATGGCAAGTTTTGCCTAAACCACGAGAAAAAAAAAGTATTTTTTTTAATAAGATACCTTCTTCCAGACCTCAGCCAAAATGATAATGCTTACAAAGGCAAATAAATGTGCATAGTAAGAGCTGATCATTCCTTTAAAAAGTGGATACAACTGCTAAGAATATATGCATTTAGAAATGCCAAAATCTGCAGCACTGTGTTGCAGATATGTGCAATGAGTTTCTATTTTCAGAATACAGAACAATGAGGAAAATATGCAAGTAAGTTCTTCTAAAATAAGCAAAGAATTGGATGACACTTTAGTTCTAAGTGTATTGGAGGAAGTTTTAGGGTTTCTGCATTCCTGTTAGGAAGTGAGAAAAACTGCAGTAGGGATAACAAGAATGTGGACCCTTTCCCACACCCCAGAGAAGGTTCTCCAAGAAAGCAGAGGAGTAAAACTGTGACTTACTCCCCAGTGACTCAATGTCCACTCCACAGCTTTGGGGTAACTTCTTCCCAGAGAGATCTTTATCCATGTTCCATTCTCAAAGCCACAGGAAAATGGCACTTAAATTAATAATTATTGTAATTTTAAAATGTTAATCTTCATGAATTAAAGTTTACTTAGAAGTGTTTAAGCTGATAGATAGTGTATGCTAATTAGACAAAAGGTGAGGAGCAGGTCAAGGAGAAGAAGATGTGCACAAGGTTACAATTAGTGTACTTCATATCTCTGTGAAGTTTTCATCTAAACCCTGACCACAGATGTTTTACAAGCAGCCCTTTCATTTTTTTTAGATTAAATGCCATAGTCAATTAAGTTTTTCGCAAAAACCAGAAAGTGATAGACTCATATGTCTGAATAATCCCTTCTGCCCATCCCTCTGAGGGTGCAGAAGACTCCATCTGCAATGGGTGCAGGTGATGGGACTCCATGGAAATGGCATATTTGGAGAACAAAGAGAAGCACAAGAGGCTCAAGTGCCAGTGTGGTCCTTTTCCAGGGATTATGGGAGCAGCACCACACCCTAAAATGGTAGGACATCTTATGTGACAAATATGCATCTGGTTAACTGTCTCCACCTCTCACCCCAGTGCTGAAGAAGCCATATCTCTTTAGGACCTCTGATGAATAGGGAGAATTTTTGTGGCCCAAAATCTTACTTCTTTTCCCATAGGATAATCCACTTCCTTGGGCTATGTCTCTTAATCAGGATGTGGCCCATTAAATTTCAGATCCAGCATAAAATTCAAAAAGTATGTTACTGTTGTGATTGTGATTGCAATTGTAATTACTATTATGATTACTATTACAATTATGATGAATATTATTGACCCAAAAGTTCCCAAAGCTTAAGGCTGGTATGACTCATCAGATCACACCAGTCCAGCCTTCCAAGGATCACAGGTCACTGTATTTCATCTGTTCTCCTCTGTGCTGAGTTTAAGGAGCTCTACTGTTTGACTAAACTGTTATTTATGTTAAGCCTGTCTTCCAAAAGACGCCCAGTCTTTATCTGAGGGGTGGGGATCCTGCAGCCTCCCTTGGTAATTTGTCTGACAATTGATCATCTTCCCTGGAAAATATTGTGTTTAATTTTGTGTTTGAATCTGTTTGGCTTCAGTTTCCAGCCACTAGTTCCTCCTACGCCTTTCTCTGCTGGATTATAGAGCCCTTCATCACCCAGTCTGTTTTCCCCACGAGGGTACGTACACAGCGTAATCTCTATCAAATTTTGATGAACTGAATAGATGGATTCTTTCAGCCTCTTACTGTAAAGCATTACCTTCATCGTAACAACCATTTTGAGGGGTCTTTTCAACTCCCATTCTGACTTTGCAACTTCTTTAAAAGGACACCACAGTGGAACTATTTTAATGATGGTGTTACCATCACAGAGCACAAAGACAAACCCTGTACGATGCTATACCTGCATGGACAGCACCACTCCTTTCTTGCCACAGCAACGCTGGTGTTTAGTGTGACACTGAGATCTTTTTCTCAGTCACTACTGACTGGGGTGAGGTCCCATAATTTTGCAGGCACTGCTTGCTTTCTGCATGCAACCTTCATCTGCATTAAAATGTCAGAACAGACTCTACTTGTTAAGTGAAGCAGACCACTTTGTTTGATTGTCCTCATCAGTGTTTATTACATCACCAACAATTTTAGAGTTACAACCAAATCATCGATGAAAATGTTAACAAGCACTAGCAGTGCTCCTCTACCTTGCAGATCCTACCAGAGAATTCCTATTTTCACATTCCTATTTGTAGAACCTCCCATTAGCCAACTCTGAACCTATTCACCATTTATTTGTTTGGGGTTGAGAGAGGCAGGGAGAATAGCTTTTGTGTTACAAGGTGAAATAACACCAGTTTTATTCAGAAATTAGATCTGTTTGGCAAAAATAATTTCCCTTAATCACTTGTGACTTGTCCTTTAATTCCCTATCAACTGATTCTCAAAGCAGCTTTTTTTTTCCTCCCTGGCTCAAGTTCCTTGGGTAGGACCACTTCCCTTTCTGAATATTGGTACAGCAAAGTTCTCCCAGTCTTCTGGCATTTCCCTGCTATCTCAAGGTTTACTAAATAAACCTTGAGATGCTTATTCATCACTGAATGAGTGTTCTCAACAGCCAACTCTTTTAGGACTCTTGGGTAAAAGTTATTCAGATCTAGTGGCAGAAAGTTGTTTAACATCTACTAATTGATTGGAAAGTACTTATTAACCTCATTAAGGGGTGTTTTTATATAATAAGAATGCCCTTATCATTTCCAAATAATTTTGACTGTTTCTGTGTTGCCTGTCCACTAGTAGCTTTACCACAAGTATTTACTAACAGAATCCCAAAGTTTGTAGGATCTGTTTTCTTCCCAGTGTATTTTTTTATTTATTTATTTTATAGATCTGTCTCTGTCTTTTTCACATCCTTGTATCTCTTTCTTTATTTCTGTAAAGATACCTTGAATATCTTTTTGGTCTCTTAAACTTTTCAGTTACTACACCAAAATTCTCTCTCATAATTTTTGCAGTCCGTTTTCCTTGTTACCTTACTGTAATGTATTTTTAAAAATTCTTCTAAAATTCTGTATTCTGCCTCCACTTCTTTGCTTAGCGGCCAAAAAATAGCATTGCCTGTTTTATTTGTGTAACCATGATTTTTGGCTGTCTTATAAATTCATCTTACAGATTTCTTAATTTTCATTCATATCTTTAATTCTAAACATTCCTTTCCAACATATCCTTACATTTTCTCTGCTCGTGAGGCTCCTAATTTGAAAGCACGAGGTATATGCCATATTAGTACTTGAACTTTTCCTCCTTTTCCTCACACTGAATGCAATAAAGTAAAAATCACTGATTCTTGGGCAGCAACCAAATTGCAATGATTAAATATTTCTTTCGTCCATCAGACTGAGATCTAAAGTAGGGCTATTTATTATTAGATGGTTTAACCTTTGTAGACAGGGCATGATCATCTCTAATTTTAGCAGAACTGTTGATATATGCTGCTGAGGTACCTATTTTGTGTGGGCTGCAGCAAGTCGTGAGGCACTTACATTTTTTTTTACAATCTGTTTTTAAATTTTTTACTTTTACAAGTCAAATTATAAATGTGTTTTTAAACTGCTGATGAAACTTTTAATTTTATGAAGACATAAGCATTAACAGTAATGCTTAACAGTAGAAGTAGTAGTCTAGTGGTAGGAATGCCATAGATAATAATGGTTTCCTGGAACTGGTCAGGAGCCAGCTCTATTTGTTAGGTAACAATTAAATAAAGTAGAACGTATAAGGAAATATTTTTAAAAGCATTAAATTTTAGTTAAAACTTCTAATAGCTGTTATATAACACCGTGAAATGCTCTAAATTCAATTTTTCCATTTAATTATGTGAGATGGAATTAATAACTTCAGTTTTTCTCCATTTTTTTTTTTCCCTTGTAATTTCATGTTATCTATTTAAACACAATATCCAGAGTTCTGAGCTTTCAGTTCTGGGATTTCAAATTCCTACTTCATGCAATTAGCACCTTATCTGTAAATATGCAAGTCAGCTGCCTGAGTTTGCACTGTATTTGCAAATACAGTAGTTAACCTCAGTCTCAAATCTTGTATAATACTTAACATTCAAGCACCATTTTTGTTTCCTATTGGGATTGCCTTTCAAAAGCAATTGTTTAAGATACTATCTGGGACCTGAAACAGTGAATTCAAGGTTGCTTCAGGATCAATTCCATATGTGTCAACTCCATGTGATATTTGATCTTCCATAATTTATGAATGTATATAAAAACCAAGAAAAGTGATCTGTGTTAATGTAGAAATACTCTGTCCTATGCAACAATGGTGTCATTATAAGTACAGTCTCAATTAAAAGCAAATAATTTGAGAACAAAGTGTATGGAGAAACTGCTAATGGACTGTAGCCATCAGGCCTTTCTTCTTGCTTAAAAAAAACCCCCTAAAACCCCCCAAAAACACCCTTACAGATTCTGGATGTTAATTACAAAACATAAGAAACTTACAGCAAGTTAATTTGGAGGTAAGAGTTCCTTCTCACTGCAAAATACAGAAAAGGAAAAAGACAAGAAAGAGAGACATGGGTGTTCATGACCTTAGAGATTCATTCAGCTGAATACAGGTTTTACTACTCAAACACCACATGGAAAAAAAAAAAAAAAAAAGCTTTCAGCTGACTTCAGACATAATGTGAATGCCACGTGTGACAGAATAAATGAAAGAGAGGATGTTAGATTTGGAAATGAGCAATGCTGAACCTCCGAGTCTCCCTGGGAGAAATCACTCTCCTTGAAACGTGACCACTGTTGCCATCTCCCATACTGCCCTGTAGCATCTAAAGATGCTACCTGAATGATAGCTAAACCCTCTTAGATTACTTGTATTAGCCTTTAATTTTGTAAGCTCTTTGTCATACTTTCAAATTAAAAAAAAACAAAAACAAAAACAAATTATTGTATTTATGAAGGTCAAACGTAAAAGGGCCAGTCTCATGACTCTAGACTCCTGATATTAACTTTTCCTTTGCTAAACTCTCCTTGTCAGTATTTCACTAGCAGAATACAAAATAATCCATGTAATGTTTGTAAATTACTGGCAAAATGAATAGCTTTCTGTCTCCTAGTGAAAGTATAAACAATCTGAAGTCACTTCCCTTCATTTCTTCTCAGGAACATTCACACAGTTTGACTTCAGGCATTTAATTTAGGTGATTTAAATCACCCCATAGACATTTAACTCTTTCCATGGACTACAGAACCAAGATATCCTGGTGGTCGATGTGTTGATTCACATCTAAGCCTAATGCCCTATACAACCTTTTCCCCAGCCTCCACCAACAACCAAGCCCAAAATCTCCTCCTCTTTCTGGATTCCTCTTACAGTCGTCTTACTTTGTGGGTGCATGTGTGTGTTGCTTGGTTTGAGTACATGTGACTCAGTTGTTATTATCAGCTCATGATTTTATTTTAATTGTTGCACTCTGGGGAGGGAGGAATTCTTCATGTTCCAGAAAAAAAAAAAAAAAATAGATCTAGTCAGATTATTCTATTTGAGTTCAACCCACAGGGCTCAGAAATGGGAAGAAAAATAATCCAGTTTTTTTTTTTCTTTTAGAAACATTTTCTTCTATAAACTTTTTACTTTTATAAACTTGAGTCCACAGCTGTTATTATAGTGTTGGGAGACTTAGACTGTTGATTGTTTGGTTGGCTATTGTCTGAGCACTGAATCAACCTACAGGAACAACTAAATTCTTCCTGTGACATCTGCTTTCGGGTGAGCACAGTACCCAGGACACATGGCACCTGCTTGACATACAGACCTCATTTGGGCTCAGGACACTGACCCTGAAGGGTATATAACTAGGCCAGCACAACAATTCGGGTCAATTTGGACCCAATCCTATGTCCCTACCACAGCATGCGGTGACTTAACTTCTAAATGGTCTTCTGAAACTTGACTCCAATGGAAGGGCTTGTGGTATGTAACTGTCATAGTCCAACATGAGGATGTTGCCTGTGAGGGAACAGTTTGGTGGGAGTCAAAAGACCCTTGCAGACCTGACATGGCCTAGAGGAAAAGAAGGGCAGAGGAAAATAATGCAAGCTTCATTTTCTTTCTGCACTTGCACTGCAGCTGTAGGAATAATGACAGTAAGACATAGCAAAGGCTGAGGCTGGCTATCAGCTCTTGCTTGGCAACTGCTCTTGCTATAAATAGTGATAGATTGCTTTTCAACTAATTATTAGAGTCTTGTTACTGGAGATGAGCTAATAAATATGCATATGAAGCATACTCATATGGGAAAATTAAGATTCCCTTCTTTTTTAATTACTATAGGTGAAACAGAATTATATTTTTGATTGTACTTAATTTAATTTATTGATTACTCTTATAAGGTGCTTTTCAGTGTTTCCATAATGTTGGTTCTTTAGTTTTTCTCAAATGGAAAAACAGTCTCCCCTTAATGATTTCCAAATTTACCTTCCTTTGCTTAGGAGCTGTTACTGCTGTTGGAGTACACACGTCCTGGAAGGAGACTATTACATATCATCCTTAAACAAGTGGAACACGGGGTCATGCAAGATCTTATAACAGCAGATGTATTTGCCAGGTCACTCCTCAACAAAGTCCTTATTTATTTGTATTTACTCAATACAGATAATATTTTTGTACAAGACGTCTTGATACTTGCTATTTATAATATGAAAAGCTTTTGTCAAACACATCTACTCTGTCACATCATTAAGAAACTCTCCCCTCAGCTAAAAACAATGATGATATTCCCAACTTAAAGGTCACATAGCTGTGGGTCTCATCCTGGGAGGAAGCAGACAAACACTGCAATTTGTAATTAATACTGTTAACATGAAAAAGACCATAATTAAGCAACAAAGTCAACACGCCATTAAAGTTATTGGAGAACCTTGCTCCATTTATAGCGGTGGTGTGGCAACTTTGCTATTGAACATATATGTAATGTAACATCAGTGTGTCATTTTACATTGTAAAGACTAATTTTGAGGAAGAAAACAAAAACATTTTTTTTCCAAGTCTTATTTTTCTGGAACTTAATTTTACAGTATTCACAGAATCAGCATTGTACAATGGTTTGGGTTGGAAAGGACCTTAAAGCTCATCCAGTTCCAACCCCCCTGCCATCAGCAGGGACACCTTCCACTAGACCAGGTTGCTCAAAGCCTCATCCATCCTGGCCTTGAACACTTCCAGGGAAGAGCAGCCACAGCTTCTCTGGGCAACTTGGGATAGTGTCTGACCACCCACACACCAAATAATTTCTTCTTAATTCTGTTCATTTTATTACTTCTGTTTAATAAATAGTATAGATGTGACAATGGAAAGGCAGAAGAGTGTAATATACACTATTAACCCATTAAAATACACATCTTTCTTTCCATATCTTGCATGTGAAGTCTTTAGCAAACTGCAGTGTGAACTAAACTAAACTTCATGAGCCCATTTGTCCAAGTTAAAGACACTGGGAAGCAGGAGGGTGGTTTAAATCTAGCCTAATCTAAGCTAAAGCATCCTACATAGCTTCATTGGATCTCTACTTGCAGAAAGCCTGGATGCTTACCCACAGGGCCAATGTATAGCAAGCAGCAAAACCATGTTGTAAGAATGGTTAGTATAATGTAATCTCCGAGTGTGACACTATATCTATGAGTATTAAAATATTTATGAAGTGGAGGTCATTGTTCATGTATCTATAATTTTCTGATCCAAACGTTTTCTAGACACTGGAGTGCTGTGGAGGAAGGGCAAGGCAAGAAGGGAAAAGAATGTAATTTTGTTCTGTTTGTCTTGATCCACTTTTATTTTTCCCATATACAGTGCCTATAGTTTTCTAATTATACAGCTCACTTGCAAATTCTGGATGGAAGAATAACTTCTTATTTAAATTTAATTGCATTTCTTAGTTCCCATGTATTGACATATAATGCAACAGATCTGGAGCTGAGATCAAAATGTGCAGGAACTGTGGAGGGACCAGAAAAACAGATGGAGAAAATCCTTTCTAACCACAACTAAGTGGCATGACTTGTCCCCACTGTCCTCAGTTTTCAGCCACTGAGAAAGCAGAACTATCACATGCGGTGCAAGAAAATCACATCAGATGCATGCAGGAAAAAAAGAAGAGGAGCCTCACAATACTTTCACCCTTTTTACTACCCACCTTCATGACAAAGGAATCAGCAGAAACAAGCAAGAAGGGATGACCAAAAGCAAAAAAGGGAATTAAAAAGTTTCAAAGAGAGTGTGTATCTTTTCAGTCTTACTTCTTCAGCATTTAAAGTGTTGTCAGAAAACCACACATTTTTAGTTCTTCATATATTTATAAAATTACATGTTCTCCTTTAAAAAATCTTTTTGAAATTGAATCTTCCTTTTCAGTGGAAATCTGAGTTCTGCTGCTCACTATCCAATAGTCATGGTAAATTGACAGAAAGAATTATCTGGAAAAATTGGTGATTCTTTTTTTCTTCTGGCAGTATATTTTAAAGGTTGGGCACACATTTGCACATTTGCTATAGGCAATCTAGATTTTGTCTTTCTGAAAAAAAAATCAGATTTTTCTACCACAGACAATCTAGAAATGGAGCTGCTGAGTCTACCCTGGCAATATGCCTGTATCATACAGGCACATGGGTCAGATTTGTTTGGATTTTATTTGCCTTTGAACTCCTTTCCTTATGCAGCTGGTGTATGTATGATACTAATTAAGACAGCAAACTATCTTGCCATATCTGCTATTTTGTGTATCTAAGCTAAAGAAGCCTATTATCGCAAGCCTAACAAAAGACCTGCCCCTGAAAAAACTCTGTTTCTCCAGAAAAACTCTACTGATCCCTGGGATTTTGTGGGGATGCACTACTCCATTTAGGTGGCATCAGAAAAAAAAAAAAAAAAAATTAAAAATATGCAGTACATATTTGTGGGGAAAAGAGATATTTCTTTCCAAGAAAATCTATAATTATTTCCAATTTCCCTTGTTTCGTACTTCACTTTTCTCCCTGTTATTTGGCTAAGATATCCCTTATCTCAATGGATTGTATTTCAGAGATTTCTTTCCTTCCCTGTGTAGTGATATCACTTTGCTGTGTGAGTTCAATGGGAATGGAAAATCCATTTCTGAAGTGAGAGGGGAGACATGCAGGCACGCTGGGGATGGGGATGACTTGCATTCCCCAGAACTTCTGGACTGCATCTGGACCTAAATGGGCCTTATTGTTGTCTTCAGCATGGCCAACTGATATCAACAGCCTCCAGTAACCTGATGCTACTGTCAGTGCAATTATCCCACGGGAGTAGGAGTTATCCCCGGGTCTGTACGTGGCCAGGGAATGCAAGGTGATCTCCATGCAGAACTTGATCTGTGATTTAACCAAAAGCTGTGATGTGTAATCTATCTTTATTGATTATATCCATATAGATTTTGACTAACAAACAGCCTAGTTTGTGCTTAAAACCCATGATTTTTCTGGAATTTAACTACATGTCAGGGACTATTGAGAGAAGTGCATTCCTGGAAACCAAGTGATTATGTGAAAAGAAAAAATTTGGAATCAACCAGAAAAGATATCCCTGTTTTTATTTTAAAACTTTGAGAGTTTCTAGGCTTTATGACTGCAAGGAAAAGCTGGGTAATGTGATCTGGACATAATCTAATGATTTGAACTTTAGACAGAAAATAAATGAAGTTAAGTTTTTTATTCTAAGATAATATTTAAAAAAAATATATTATCTCAGGAGATTCAGAGGGAACTGATTCCTGATTCTCGATGTACCCACTACCCTTGTTGATGTATTTTCTCCTCTCTACAATTTCCCAGATACAGGAGTATTTTCAGATCCTGCTGTAGATTTTCAAGAAAATATTCCCCAGTTGGTGGGGAGAGATGACCCAGTTTTAAAAGTGTGTCCTTGGTTTGAGGCACCTCACATCTCCAGCAGAAAAAAACAAAACAAAACAAAACAAAACAAAACAAAACAAAACAAAACAAAACAAAACAAAACAAACAAAACAAAACAAAACCAAAACTAAAACCAAAACCACACCAAACAAAAACCACACAACCCCCCCTCCAAAAAACAACCAAAACTACTACCAGTCTGAAACTTTCATACTAATTCCTTCAGAAACCTCTCAAAGATAAGGTTAGGGACAAAGGCGAGGAAAAAAACAACATCTGAAACACTTTTATACACACAATGCTATGGATAAAACAGCAGAAGACAGACACATTATCATAGCCTCCAGGGACAGACTGACTTTTCCTTAAGAAAAGGAACAACCCCAGGTTCCAGTACAGGCTG